>NC_092266.1:7129024-7329024 GCF_036320965.1 Panulirus ornatus
TGGTGTGAAGGGAGGAAGAAAGAGGAGGAGTAAAGGAGGGATAGAAATGGTGAAAGAATGGATGGAATGGTGTGTATGAGGGAGGCATGACCAACCCCAAAGGGAATGGGCATCAGAGATGTAGACAGATAAATTTTTTTTTTTTTTTTTTTGCTTTGTCGCTGTCTCCCGCGTTTGCGAGGTAGCGCAAGGAAACAGACGAAAGAAATGGCCCAACCCACCCCCATACACATGTATATACATACGTCCACACACACACAAATATACATATCTACACAGCTTTCCATGGTTTACCCCAGATGCTTCACATGCCTTGATTCAATCCACTGACAGCACGTCAACCCCAGTATACCACATCGCTCCAATTCACTCTTATTCCTTGCCATCCTTTCACCCTCCTGCATGTTCAGGCCCCGATCACACAAAATCTTTTTCACTCCATCTTTCCACCTCCAATTTGGTCTCCCTCTTCTCCTCGTTCCCTCCACCTCCGACACATATATCCTCTTGGTCAATCTTTCCTCACTCATTCTCTCCATGTGACCAAACCATTTCAAAACACCCTCTTCTGCTCTCTCAACCACGCTCTTTTTATTTCCACACATCTCTCTTACCCTTACGTTACTTACTCGATCAAACCACCTCACACCACACATTGTCCTCAAACATCTCATTTCCAGCACATCCATCCTCCTGCGCACAACTCTATCCATAGTCCACGCCTCGCAACCATACAACATTGTTGGAACCACTATTCCTTCAAACATACCCATTTTTGCTTTCCGAGATAATGTTCTCGACTTCCACACATTCTTCAAGGCTCCCAGAATTTTTGCCCCCTCCCCCACCCTATGATCCACTTCCGCTTCCATGGTTCCATCCGCTGCCAGATCCACTCCCAGATATCTAAAACACTTCACTTCCTCCAGTTTTTCTCCATTCAAACTCACCTCCCAATTGACTTGACCCTCAACCCTACTGTACCTAATAACCTTGCTCTTATTCACATTTACTCTTAACTTTCTTCTTTCACACACTTTACCAAACTCAGTCACCAGCTTCTGCAGTTTCTCACATGAATAAGCCACCAGCGCTGTATCATCAGCGAACAACAACTGACTCACTTCCCAAGCTCTCTCATCCACAACAGACTTCATACTTGCCCCTCTTTCCAAAACTCTTGCATTCACCTCCCTAACAACCCCATCCATAAACAAATTAAACAACCATGGAGACATCACACACCCCTGCCGCAAACCTACATTCACTGAGATTAATCACTTTCCTCTCTTCCTACACGTATACATGCCTTACATCCTCGATAAAAACTTTTCACTGCTTCTAACAACTTGCCTCCCACACCATATATTCTTAATACCTTCCACAGAGCATCTCTATCAGCTCTATCATATGCCTTCTCCAGATCCATAAATGCTACATACAAATCCATTTGCTTTTCTAAGTATTTCTCACATACATTCTTCAAAGCAAACACCTGATCCACACATCCTCTACCACTTCTGAAACCACACTGCTCTTCCCCAATCTGATGCTCTGTACATGCCTTCACCCTCTCAATCAATACCCTCCCATATAATTTGCCAGGAATACTCAACAAACTTATACCTCTGTAATTTGAGCACTCACTCTTATCCCCTTTGCCTTTGTACAATGGCACTATGCATGCATTCCACCAATCCTCAGGCACCTCACCATGAGTCATACATACATTAAATAACCTTACCAACCAGTCAACAATACAGTCACCCCCTTTTTTAATAAATTCCACTGCAATACCATCCAAACCTGCTGCCTTGCCGGCTTTCATCTCCGCAAAGCTTTTACTACCTCTTCTCTGTTTACCAAATCATTTTCCCTAACCCTCGCACTTTGCACACCACCTCGACCAAAACACCCTATATCTGCCACTCTATCATCAAACACATTCAACAAACCTTCAAAATACTCACTCCATCTCCTTCTCACATCACCACTACTTGTTATCACCTCCCCATTTGCGCCCTTCACTGAAGTTCCCATTTGCTCCCTTGTCTTACGCACTTTATTTACCTCCTTCCAGAACATCTTTTTATTCTCCCTAAAATTTAATGATACTCTCTCACCCCAACTCTCATTTGCCCTTTTTTTCACCTGTTGCACCTTTCTCTTGACCTCCTGTCTCTTTCTTTTATACGTCTCCCACTCAATTGCATTTTTTCCCTGCAAAAATCGTCCAAATGCCTCTCTCTTCTCTTTCACTAATACTCTTACTTCTTCATCCCACCACTCACTACCCTTTCTAATCAACCCACCTCCCACTCTTCTCATGCCACAAGCATCTTTTGCGCAATCCATCACTGATTCCCTAAGTACATCCCATTCCTCCCCACTCCTCTTACTTCCATTGTTCTCACCTTTTTCCATTCTGTACTCAGTCTCTCCTGGTACTTCCTCACACAAGTCTCCTTCCCAAGCTCACTTACTCTCACCACCCTCTTCACCCCAACATTCACTCTTCTTTTCTGAAAACCCATACAAATCTTCACCTTAGCCTCCACAAGATAATGATCAGACATCCCTCCAGTTGCACCTCTCAGCACATTAACATCCAAAAGTCTCTCTTTCGCGTGCCTGTCAATTAACACGTAATCCAATAACGCTCTCTGGCCATCTCTCCTACTTACATAAGTATACTTATGTATATCTCGCTTTTTAAACCAGATGGGTAAAAAGAAAAAATGGATCATAAGGGTATCATGACCCAACCAGGAAAGGGTGGCAATCAACCAAGTGGTCAAGTGATCAGTGTAGAGAGCCAGGCAGAGAGCACATAACATAATGGAGAAAAAATGAATTTATGTTTTCATTTGCATGGGAATGAATAAAGGCAGACAGTATGAATTATGTACATGTGTATATATGTATATGTCTGTGTGTGTATATATATGTGTACATTGAGATGTATAGGTATGTATATTTGCGTGTGTGGACATGTATGTATATACATGTGTATGAGGGTGGGTTGGGCCATTCTTTCGTCTGTTTCCTTGCGCTACCTCGCTAACGCGGGAGACAGCGACAAAGCAAAATAAAATAAATAAATTTGCATTACAAAGAAAAACAATAAAGAATAATAACTTAAAACAGGGCCTTAGCCAATGACAGATAACTGTCTCCTTAAAAAAAAAATCATGCACCTGAACTATCCTTAACCATAAAAAGAAGAAAACCAAAATGCTGAATAAGAAATAACACAACCAACAAGTCTCTGGTCATATGGTGATACAGAGTAATAGGCACATAATAATGCGTATGCTCTATATTAAGTATGGAATTGATATTGGCACAGTGATTCAAAAGTCACACTAAATAATGACATGAAGCAAATGTAACACTGATTAGTTAATATTCAGTAATGTAGCACGAAGGAATATCATTACAATAAAAGAATTGAATAGTAATAATAAGTGAATCCAAATTTGAAAGAACGTTATCACAATAATGTAGATCTGAGCAGCGATACCGAGCAAATACAATACCTAAAAAATAATATATATTAATGTAGGACTTTAGCAATGCTATATCACTTGATTGATTCACCATGATACAACAAAATCTTTGACCATCAACTCAGAGGCTGGCAATAAAAATGCCTGGCAAAATACACTTGCTAACCAAAAATACGATATAAAAGATATGGGTTCTTGGTTATTGAATCTAACAGCAAGAAGTCACTCGAGCTGGACAAACAAATATCATAGTGAAATTTAACATTCCCTAGTCATGAAGGGAGACTCGCAAAACTGCAGTAATTAGTGTGGTGTAGTGGGAACCATGCTGATTGAATACACATATACAAAATGATTTGGCATATCAGGAATACTAGACTGATAGCAGCATAACTTATGCAGATGTCATGCAGGGCACCTTTGATGGCCATTGTGTACTGGGTATAGCTGGATAAGTTGAGTAATGTGGGTTACACACCTAAAGATGAGATGACTGGAGGGGTAGTACTGGTTGATGGTGCGACACAACAAACATGGTCACTGCTGATGAAGGGTGAAGGAATGCTGCTGTGCATCTACTGAATTTATGAGGGTATCATTTGATAAGGGAAGCCATGCTACAGCCAATCACCTAACTAGAATACAGATTTCTGGCATGCTGGGTGCTCATTGGTTGAGGTGCCCATCCTATAAAAATCATTCTTTAATCCAAAGCGAACTAAAGATAACCTAGTTAACCTGTCAGTAAATTGTCTAAAGTAACTTATGCAATGAAACATGGACACCTAATTTTTGCTCATATCAATCATAGCTTAAAATGCTTGTAGACTAATTGTAAAACTGGCAATGCAAATAATGTTCTAACTATATTTCTGATGCCTGTTCCCTTCAGGAACTCCCTCAAGGGGGTGGCCATGGCAAGTCTCCTCAACTGGTGAACTCCAATGCCACTTCTTAAGCCTTTTAGTGCTTCACCCTTAACAGGCCACTGGCAGAGAGCAACTCTAGTGTAGTGTTTCAAGAGGCTCATACCTTAATGTTACTACCTTCTTCTTTAACCAAATGCTTCTGTCTAGTGTTCCCCCTTATCACCTCAAACTACCTCAATCAACTGCTCCTACCATTTTGCCAAAGGTCGGGTCTTGCACTTAGCCCTCAGGGTAGGAAAATCTAGAGTTACAAAGAATGAGTTGCATGAGTTAAGTGTTGTAAAGCATTGTGTGACATGGATAGATTGTATGTTTGTAGACAGAATACCTGCAGTCCATGTGTAGGGTGAGGCACAAAAAAAAGAGAGTAAGTTGGGTCAGATGAGTGCAATTTGACAACAACTGAAGTGCTGGCTCACTATGCAGGTAGTACTAGTAATGTACCTCACTGGTCAGTGACTGCCTACCAACTACTATCTAGTTATGTTTGAACTAAAAAAACAAAGTAAGATGAATCTTCACTCTATATCGAGTTGAAAGTACCAACACTATGCCAGATGTTGTATTAGTATGCTGCTGTGATGAACTTATGTACGACACTTGCCTGTAAGTAGTTAATTTGGATATAGTTATGGCAGGAAGTAATTAACGCAACTCTAAACATGATAACTTAGCTATCTGTGTTGGGATGAGTTTCCTAGACAGTTTTAGTGGTACCAGTATGTTCAGCTAACTGTGCTGAAGTGAATTTACAAACCTACCTATCGAAAGAGATGGAAAAGTTGTGAAGGATTTTAGAAAGGATAATAGCAAGAAACTCAAGTTTTAGTGGCTGCAATTAATCCAATAGTAAATCCTGTCAAAGTCTGTCTATTGAGGTAGCTGTCACAAGACACAAATGAAGCAAAAGAAAAGGGGGCTGGTCTGCTGAAAGTGGAAGAATGCAGTGCATAATCATCCTCACATAAGTGCACTTGGTTATCTGTTTAAGAAAGGAATTTGTTGATAAAAAAAAGGGAGAAGAGCATAATAGATATGCAAGAATGCTAAAGGACACCACAGTTGATTATGAAAGATAGAAAGGATAATACATCAACAAATACCAATACAGATCAACCAGAGAAAGCTTAACACGATAAAACAGAATAAGGGAAGAAAATCAGAAATAGGGCTTGGAGATCATACCCAGATGCCATAACCTGTCAGAAACCTTACAATATATCAAGGTTTACAAGACAGGATTCCCCAGATTCTTGTAGACAATAGTAATACACATATACAAACTGATGTGGCATAACAGGAATACTAAACTGACAGCAGCATAACTTAGGCAGGAGATGCTATGCAGGGCACCACTGACGGCCACTTTGTACTGGGTACAGCTGGATAAGTTGAGCAGTGTGGGTCAGACACCTAAAGATAAGATGACTGGAGGGGTGGTATTGGTTGATGGTGCAAGACCACACACGTGGTCACTTGCCTTGCAAAAGCTATACTGGTGATCAGAATAATGACTGAAATTCAAGAAACTTAAGGAAATGGGATATGAGAAGAGATATGAAGATTAGAAACAAAAGTATAAGCAATAATAAGATAACTGGAAGGGTCAGAATGGCAATTCCTCTTTGGGATAGGATGTATCAGAGCATGTTTCCAAGATAATGAAAAGTTGAATTTTCTTACAAAAGAAGCAAAACAGACAAGCAAGCATGGGTGCAAAATCAGAAGCACTTTCCTTCAAAACATGGCTTGGGATCCTATCAGATTCTTATGCCTGGCTTATATCCAGAGAGCGTATCGGTTTTTGTGCCATACAAAAGAGTTTACAGGGAGGTGCACATGATTATTATGAGATGCAACTCATTAGAAATGTCATGAAATAACAATACTTGAGATGAATAACCAAAACACTATTACACTGATTAAAAAGAGAGATTAGTGAGACATTAACATGAAGGCCTAGAAAAGATGTGCTAGGTAAGGTTATAACTGGAAAATCTTATGTTTGAAAGTCTGTCAAGGTGGTATGGCAAATATTGGGCTAAAGATATAAATTTATGATACCACTGAGGAAAGTTTGAAAGCAAGCCAGTTATACTATTGATGAATTTTGCCAAACAGTGAATTCAACGGTCTGGAAGTACTTCATTAGACTCTGATAATGAAATTACGAATTTAAAATTGGAAACATTGGATAACAATATTGCACTGAATGAAGATGCAAGTAGTTCCCCTCCAATCTTTTGTTATACTCAACTTAATGAGGGTTCACTATGGAACAGATTTCACTATATTTCAGTCATGTTTTGTACATTCTGTTCTTTAGCTAATTACTTAACTCATTTCTCATACTTGTTCACTATTTTCTGCACGAGTGAGGTACCACCAAGAACAGCTGCATGACCTCACATGCTCACATCCACTGTCAAGCACTCATGCAAAATGCAACAAAACCATAGTCGCACAGGCCATTCCATGGATTCCTCTGACCACTTCATAAGCCCTTACTCAGCCCGTTGACAGCATGTCACCCAGCATACCATACCACTCCAAAATACTCTAAGCCATGTATGCCAAAAAATTCTCCCCCAAATCTCAGGCCCTGACAGATCAAAGCCTCTTTTTCTCCATCCATCTCCTTTTCAGTCTTCCCTCCACAATGCAATCTCCACTAATGATATTTATGTCCAATCAGTCAGCCTTTCTACATTACCTTTTCCAAATGACCAAACTACTGCAGCACACCTTGGTCTGCTCTCTCAATCATACACTGCTTACTATCACATTTATTCCAATCATTCTTTATGCAATCAACCTCATGCATTTCATTTATAACCTCTTCTATTCTTTTGCATTCTGGGCCCATGATTCACACCCATACAACATCAGTGGGAATACTATGCTGTCAAACATACCCATCTCTTTCCTCACAGACAGCTATCTTGACTTTCACATAATCCTAAACACACCCTTGATCTTTGCTTCCTTTCTCATCCTGAAATTCACTTTTGCTCGCATAGTTCCATCTGCTGCCATATCCACTCTCAGGTATTTAAAGGAATCCACTTCCTCCAGGCTCTCCTCACTTAAACTCATGGTCACAGCAAACTGTTATAACCTCATTACCTTACTCTTAGTCACATTAACTCTCATCTTCCTCCTTTTACAAACTCTCCAAAACTTAAACAGCAAAATAGCTTTGGCAACTTCTCTACTAAATCTGCCACCAAAGCTGTGTCATATGTACACAGTAACTGACTAATCTCCCAGGCAGCACTCCAGCATACTGTAGACATGCTCTCTCTCTGTGACACTCATTTAACTCTATCATCAACCTACCAAAACACATATCAAACTGCCATAGTGACATCGCACTCCCTTGAAGCAGACCCACCTTCATTTAGAACCACTCACCTTACTTCCTACACACACACACACACATACATACACCTTCCTTCCTACACATACACATACATACCTTCCTTCCTTCTCTCCTCCACAAACACACACAGACACACACACACACACACACACACACACACACACACACACACACACATCATCTCCAAATAAAAATTCCTCTGCACTTAGCAGCTTTCCTCCCATACCACACAATTAATGTACCTTCCACACAGTTTCTCTGTCAATCCCACAGTATGCTTTCTACAAGTCCATAAATGTGACATACAAATCCCTCTGTTTCTCCAGGTATTTCTCACAAACTTTAAAGTAAACACCTGTTCAGCACCTCCTCTATAACTCCTGAACCACACTGCTCCAACCCAATCTGATGCTCTGTGCATACCACCATCCTCTTTTATACAGCTTACCAGGTACACTCAACAGAGTTATCCCTGTACAATGCAAGCATTCACTTTGTCCTTACTGCCTTTCTTTAATGGCACTATACAAGTATTCTGCAAGTCCTCTAGCACCTCATCTCGAGCCTTACATATAGCCAGACATATATTGAAAAGCCAGACTAACCAATAAACAAATTCAACTCCAATCTTATTAATTCCAGCCACTTTGCTACATCTCATCTTATACAAAGCTTTAATCACCTCCTCTCTTTTCACAAAAGCATTCATCATGACACTGTTGCTCCTAACACTTCCTCACCCAAAACATACCACATTTTCAACCCTGATCACCTTAAAAATTAAACAGTCCTTCAAAATAATAATTCGAGCTATTCTTCACCTCTTCTCTGCTAGCTACAATTCTCCAACTGTTCCCCTCACTGGAAATATTATCATTAGTATTCCCATTAGTTTCTCTTATGAGGCTTATGTACCTGATCCACCAATTCAAAGGGTAAGCTACAAGAGGACTGAAAAAAGGTTGGTAAAATTACTCAAATTAATGCAGCATTAGCTGAACAAAAATAACAGATCAAAAGTGGGAATCCTATTACATACCTGCATATTTTAACTTACTTGATCTCTTACATCATCAGGTTTATCTGCCATACTATCCTTTCTAGGTCGTAACTGGTGAGTTTGAGTTAAGTGAGACATCTGAGCTTCCAAGTCATTTTTCTCTCTTCTCAAAACACCAGTCTCTCTTTGTGAAACTTCAAGACGACCCCGCAAAATTCTCACCTCTTCTCGTGCCTTATTTCGTTCACTACGTACCTAGAAGTTATAAGAAATATAAAGAAACCAACGACCAGCATGTACAACAACGAAAAGCTTTCTGCATCATGAAATCTTACTAAGAAAGAATGTATTATTTCATAACTCCTTAAACACTGTGTGCTTCTTCTAAATATCTGCTTCATATAAAACATTCTCTTGGTTGTCCATGTAAGTGCCATTATAGAACACCTTAAATTATATTGTTTCCTCATATTAATCGATTAGCCTAAATGCTGACATCTCATCATCATCTTATTCTCCTATGAGCAAATACAATGAGGTTTTGCCAAAATGTATGGCTACCATGTTGCATTCACCATATGCCCTACTTAAGGAATCATGCTGTTTCTCTCTGCCACCAGGCTCATTCCATACTTCAACCATGCATCAAGTTCTAAAAACATTCATGTCGTGTTTCCATTAATGTTTCTTAATTTTCATGGTAATACAGTGTTTTTTAGGGCTCTTGTATAAGTTTGTTATCAATTTACCACATAATATCACACTTGCACACTGAGCAATCCTATTTCTTCCACTGAGAAAAGTTTAGATCATAATATTATCATTTATCTGAATATGACATGGTTTTTCATAAATATCTATAAGAGCCAAGTAGTACCTAATTCACTCATGCTTGTATTTTAAATGTATACAGCCATGTTTTGAAATATATCAGTCACAGAAAAAATACAAGGTATCTTGCAAATGTAAATAGCTCCAAGTGTTTGTAGACAGCTCTTTTGGTGTGCATTATATTTAAAAAGTAAATTTCATGACTATACTGCACAACAAACAGATTACCACCAAATAAAACATTTATTCAATGATATGGTAAACTATAAATTAATTCATGATTTATATCAATATGATAATAAATGCTTCGAGAAAAATTCTAGCCTCTCAGTAAAATGGATGAGCAAATATTATGCATTTTACTGAAAATAACTTTATCCATATTTCAAGCAATTTTTCAACTAAATTTCAGAAAGTAAAATTTGCTTATATTTTGGATTCTGAAACAGTTCATGATTTATCATACATTATTCATACTTCTGGATTAGCCTTGACCCTTTAGTAAAATAGATTTCTAAGGAATTCAAATGCCAGATATGAGAACCTCATGGTTTTCTTATAATGGAAAGGTAAGAAAAATTCAAAATAGCAATTAAATTTTTTAGGAGGGAAATTGCTCTTGATATCTCATGATGCACTCAAAGAGTTTAGCACAGGATCCAATCTCTGATTTCTTGTGTTTTTGCTTTATTCATGTATGTGACTAAGTTTTTGGTTCTTGTCATGTTTTGCATAAATCACTGATCACTTTCTGTTCTATGAGATTTCACTATATCCACATCAGTGTTGTTATTTCCTCAGCAAGTTCTTTGATCTCTTCTCTCGTTGTACTCAGCTGCATGTCTTCCTTCTCGAACTACAATAAAATTATTCTGCTGCTACTCCTTTTATTTATTTATTATTTATTTTGCTTTGTCGCTGTCTCCCGCGTTAGCGAGGTAGCGCAAGGAAACAGACGAAAGAATGGCCCAACCCGCCCACATACACATGTATATACATACATGTCCACACATGCACAATATACATACCTATACATCTCAATGTACACATATATATACACACACAGACATATACATATATACACATGTACATAATTCATACTGTCTGCCTTTATTTGTTCCCATCGCCACCTCGCCACACATGGAATAACAACCCCCTCCCCCCTCATGTGTGCGAGGTAGCGCTAGGAAAAACACCAAAGGTCCCATTCATTCACACTCAGTCTCTAGCTGTCATGTAATAATGCACCAAAACCACAGCTCCCTTTCCACATCCAGGCCCCACACACTTTGCATGGTTTACCCCAGACGCTTCACATGCCCTGGTTCAATCCACTGACAGCACGTCGACCCCGGTATACCACATCGTTCCAATTCACTCTATTCCTTGCACGCCTTTCACCCTCCTGCATGTTCAGGCCCCGATCACTCAAAATTTTTTTCACTCCATCTTTCCACCTCAATTTGGTCTCCCACTTCTCCTCGTTCCCTCCACCTCTGACACATATATCCTCTTGGTCAATCTTTCCTCACTCATTCTCTCCATGTGACCAAACCATTTCAAAACACCCTCTTCTGCTCTCTCAACCACATTCTTTTTATTTCCACACATCTCTCTCAACCTTACATTACTTACTCGATCAAACCACCTCACACCACATACTGTCCTCAAACATCTCATTTCCAGCACATCCACCCTCCTGCGCACAACTCTATCCATAGCCCACGCCTTGCAACCATACAACATTGTTGGAACCACTATTCCTTCAAACATACCCATTTTTGCTTTCCGAGATAATGTTCTCGACTTCCAAACATTCTTCAAGGCTCCCAGAATTTTCGCCCCCTCCCCCACCCTATGATTCACTTCCGCTTCCATGGTTCCATCCGCTGCCAGATCCACTCCCAGATATCTAAAACACTTCACTTCCTCCAGCTTTTCTCCATTCAAACTTACCTCCCAATTGACTTGACCCTCAACCCTACTGTACCTAATAACCTTGCTCTTATTCACATTTACTCTTAACTTTCTTCTTTCACACACTTTACCAAACTCAGTCACCAGCTTCTGCAGTTTCTTACGTGAATCAGCCACCAGCGATGTACCATCAGCGAACAACAACTGACTCACTTCCCAAGCTCTCTCATCCACAACAGACTGCATACTTGCCCCTCTTTCCAAAACTCTTGCATTCACCTCCCTAACAACCCCATCCATAAACAAATTAAACAACCATGGAGACATCACACAACCCTGCCGCAAACCTACATTCACTGAGAACCAATCACTCTCCTCTCTTCCTACACGTACACATGCCTTACATCCTTGATAAAAACTTTTCACTGCTTCTAACAACTTGCCTCCCACACCATATATGCTTAATACCTTCCACAGAGCATCTCTATCAACTCTATCATATGCCTTCTCTAGATCCATAAATGCTATATACAAATCCATTTGTTTTTCTAAGTATTTCTCACATACATTCTTCAAAGCAAACACCTGATCCACACATCCTCTAAAACTTCTGAAACCACACTGCTCTTCCCCAATCTGATGATCTGTACATGCCTTCACCCTCTCAATCAATACCCTCCCATATAATTTACCAGGAATACTCAACAAACTTATACCTCTGTAATTTGAGCACTCACTCTTATCCCCTTTGCCTTTGTATAATGGCACTATGCAAGCATTCCGCCAATCCTAAGGCACCTCACCATGAATGATACATACATTAAATAACCTTACCAACCAGTCAACAATACAGTCACCCCCCTTTTTTAATAAATTCCACTGCAGTGCCATCCAAACCTGCTCCTTTGCCGGCTTTCATCTTCCATAAAGCTTTTACTACCTCTTCTCTATTTACCAAATCATTTTCCCTAAGCCTCTCACTTTGCACACCACCTCGACCAAGACACCCCACATCTGCCACTCTATCATCAAACACATTCAACAAACCTTCAAAATACTCAATCCATCTCCTTCTCACATCACCACTGCTTGTTATCACCTCCCCATTAGCCCCCTTCACTGAAGTTCCCATTTGCTCCCTTGTCTTACGCACCTTATTTACCTCCTTCCAAAACATCTTTTCATTCTCCCTGAAATTTAATGATACTCTCTCACCCCAACTCTCATTTGCCCTCTTTTTCACCTCTTGCACCTTTCTCTTGACCTCCTGCCTCTTTCTTTTATACCTCTCCCACTCATTTGCATTTTTTCCCTGCAAAAATCGTTCAAATGCCTGTCTCTTCTCTTTCACTAATAATCTTACTTCTTCATTCCACCACTCACTACCTTTTCTAATCAACCCACCTCCCACGCTTCTCATGCCACAAGCATCTTTTGCGCAAGCCATCACTGCTTCCCTAAATAAATCCCATTCCTCCCCCACTCCCCTTGCCTCCTTTGTTCTCACCTTTTTCCATTCTGTACTCAGTCTCTCCTGGTACTTCCTTACAAAAGTCTCCTTCCAAGCTCACTTACTCTCACCACTCTCTTCACCCCAACATTCTCTCTTCTTTTCTGAAAACCCCCACAAATCTTCACCTTTGCTTCCACAAGATAATGATCAGACATCCCTCCAGTTGCACCTCTCAGCACATTAACATCCAAAAGTCTCTCTTTCGTGCGTCTATCAATTAACACGTAATCCAGTAACGCTCTCTGGCCATCTCTCCTACTTACATACGTATACTTAAGTATATCTCGCTTTTTAAACCAGGTATTCCCAATCACCAGTCCTTTTTCAGCACATAAATCTACAAGCTCTTCACCATTTCCATTTACAACACTGAACACTCCATGTATACCAATTATTCCCTCAACTGCCACATTACTTACCTTTGCATTCAAATCACCCATCACTATAACCCGGTCTTGTGCATCAAAATCACTAACACACTCATTCAGCTGCTCCCAAAACACTTGCCTCTCATGATCTTTCTTCTCATGCCCAGGTACATATGCACCAATAATCACCCATCTCTCTCCATCAACTTTCAGTTTTACCCATATCAATCTAGAATTTACTTTCTTACACTCTATCACATACTCCCACAACTCCTGATTCAGGAGTAGTGCTACTCCTTCTCTTGCTCTTGTCCTCTCACTAACCCCTGACTTTACTCCCAAGACATTCCCAAACCACTCTTCCTTTTGTACAATCAATTATTCAAGGTTCATCAGGGGCTGACATCAACTATGAGTCTAATCTTCTTTAGGGCTGACTTCAGCTATGAGTCTAATCTTCTTTAATATGTTTTTGTAGTCATTCCAATACTGTTTCTTATTCTCCCAGTCCTGCATTAAATGATCTTTCAAGAATTTTTGCAAACCACTTGTATATTTTTGTCCAATATCCAAGACAAGGGAGCAAATGGGAACTTCAGTGAAGGGCACAAATGGGGAGGTGATAACAAGTAGTGGTGATGTGAGAAGGAGATGGAGTGAGTATTTTGAAGGTTTGTTGAATGTGTTTGATGATAGAGTGGCAGATATAGGGTGTCTTGGTCGAGGTGGTGTGCAAAGTGAGAGGGTTAGGGAAAATGATTTGGTAAACAGAGAAGAGGTAGTAAAAGCTTTACGGAAGATGAAAGCCAGCAAGGCAGCAGGTTTGGATGGTATTGCAGTGGAATTTATTAAAAAAGGGGTTGACTGTATTGTTGACTGGTTGGTAAGGTTATTTAATGTATGTATGACTCACGGTGAGGTGCCTGAGGATTGGCGGAATGCGTGCATAGTGCCATTGTACAAAGGCAAAGGGGATAAGAGTGAGTGCTCAAATTACAGAGGTATAAGTTTGTTGAGTATTCCTGGTAAATTATATGGGAGGGTATTGATTGAGAGGGTGAAGGCATGTACAGAGCATCAGATTGGGGAAGAGCAGTGTGGTTTCAGAAGTGGTAGAGGATGTGTGGATCAGGTGTTTGCTTTGAAGAATGTATGTGAGAAATACTTAGAAAAGCAAATGGATTTGTATGTAGCATTTATGGATCTGGAGAAGGCATATGATAGAGTTGATAGAGATGCTCTGTGGAAGGTATTAAGAATATATGGTGTGGGAGGCAAGTTGTTAGAAGCAGTGAAAAGTTTTTATCGAGGATGTAAGGCATGTGTACGTGTAGGAAGAGAGGAAAGTGATTGGTTCTCAGTGAACGTAGGTTTGCAGCAGGGGTGTGTGATGTCTCCATGGTTGTTTAATTTGTTTATGGATGGGGTTGTTAGGGAGGTGAATGCAAGAGTTTTGGAAAGACGGGCAAGTATGAAGTCTGTTGGGGATGAGAGAGCTTGGGAAGTGAGTCAGTTGTTGTTCGCTGATGATACAGCACTGGTGGCTGATTCATGTGAGAAACTGTAGAAGCTGGTGACTGAGTTTGGTAAAGTGTGTGAAAGAAGAAAGTTAAGAGTAAATGTGAATAAGAGCAAGGTTATTAGGTACAGTAGCGTTGAGGGTCAAGTCAATTGGGAGGTGAGTTTTGAATGGAGAAAAACTGGAGGAAGTGAAGTGTTTTAGATATCTGGGAGTGGATCTGGCAGCGGATGGAAACATGGAAGCGGAAGTGGATCATAGGGTGGGGGAGGGGGCGAAAATTCTGGGAGCCTTGAAGAATGTGTGGAAGTCGAGAACATTATCTCGGAAAGCAAAAATGGGTATGTTTGAAGGAATAGTGGTTCCAACAATGTTGTATGGTTGCGAGGCGTGAGCTATGGATAGAGTTGTGCGCAGGAGGATGGATGTGCTGGAAATGAGATGTTTGAGGACAATGTGTGGTGTGAGGTGGTTTGATCGAGTAAGTAACGTAAGGGTAAGAGAGATGTGTGGAAATAAAAAGAGCGTGGTTGAGAGAGCAGAAGAGCGTGTTTTGAAATGGTTTGGGCACATGGAGAGAATGAGCGAGGAAAGATTGACCAAGAGGATATATGTGTCGGAGGTGGAGGGAACGAGGAGAAGAGGGAGACCAAATTGGAGGTGGAAAGATGGAGTGAAGAAGATTTTGTGTGATCGGGGCCTGAACATGCAGGAGGGTGAAAGGAGGGCAAGGAATAGAGTGAATTGGAGCGATGTGGTATACCGGGGTTGACGTGCTGTCAGTGGACTGAATCGGGGCATGTGAAGCGTCTGGGGTAAACCATGGAAAGCTGTGTAGGTATGTATATTTGCGTGTGTGGACGTATGTATATACATGTGTATGGGGGTGGGTTGGGCCATTTCTTTCGTTTGTTTCCTTGCGCTACCTCGCAAACGCGGGAGACAGCGGCAAAAAAAAAAAAAAAAAAAATCTCTCTTATATGTTCCTAGGAATTGTGCCAGTGATAATTCTGAATCTTCCTATATAATTAGGTAGCAATTCTACAAAATGTAAGTATAAAGTAGCTAAACAGTATGTCTACTATAGCACATCCTGTTACAAATCTGTTGCTGAGAGTAAATAAACTTTCAATCCTGTCCTCATCGCTGCACCAACATTCTCCTCTTGCCATTCCACTACTTTTCCCACCCACTTGTCTCCCATTATTAACCTACCCTTACTCATTCATCTACAACTCCCCACCCCTCTTGCTGTGATGGGATATATGAGCTGGTTTCGAGGTGTATTCTGTCAGTGTCTTGACAAAGCTTGTGCGAGCAATAAATCATTTTCAATAAAGGAGTCATCCTCAACAAAGATGTTACAAGAACAAAAGCTCAAAACAGTGTCTGCAACCTCTCAGAAATCCATCATCACCCTCTCAACCCCTGATAGACACGAATCCATCCATCCTGCAACCTTCCCACCTCCCTGAATGGTCAACCACTCCCACTCAACATAATTCCAACAACTAGGTATCCTATAGAGCACACATGTGATAGCCACTCCCCATATCATAAACATCATAAACATGTATAAACAAACTAAATGCCCTCGTAACACTTACCTGTACTAGTACTACACTCAGAACAATCACAGACATTCACAAACATTCACAAACACAGACAATCACAAACATTCATCATATATAATATTATTATCATTATTATTATCATTATTATAATTATTATTATTATCATTAATATGCTTTGTCGCTGTCTCCCACACTATCGAGGTAGCACAAGGAAACAGACAAAAGAATGGCCCAACCCACCTAAATACACATGTATATACATACAGTTCCACACATATACATACCTATACATTTCAACATATACATATGTATACATACACATATATACGTCATCACATATATACAAACTTTTTTTTTTTTTTTTTGCTTTGTCGCTGTCTCCCGCGTTTGCGAGGTAGCGCAAGGAAACAGACGAAAGAAATGGCCCAACCCACCCCATACACATGTATATACATACGTCCACACACGCACATATACATACCTACACAGCTTTCCATGGTTTACCCCAGACGCTTCACATGCCCTGATTCAATCCATTGACAACACGTCAACCCCGGTATACCACCTCGATCCAATTCACTCTATTCCTTGCCCTCCTTTCACCCTCCTGCATGTTCAGGCCCCGATCACACAAAATCTTTTTCACTCCATCTTTCCACCTCCAATTTGGTCTCCCTCTTCTCGTTCCCTCCACCTCCGACACATATATCCTCTTGGTCAATCTTTCCTCACTCATTCTCTCCATGTGCCCAAACCATTTCAAAACACCCTCTTCTACTCTCTCAACCACGCTCTTTTTATTTCCACACATCTCTCTTACCCTTACGTTACTTACTCGATCAAACCACCTCACACCACACATTGTCCTCAAACATCTCATTTCCAGCACATCCATCCTCCTGCGCACAACTCTATCCATAGCCCACGCCTCGCAACCGTACAACATTGTTGGAACCACTATTCCTTCAAACATACCCATTTTTGCTTTCCAAGATAATGTTCTCGACTTCCACACATTCTTCAAGGCTCCCAGGATTTTCGCCCCCTCCCCCCACCCTATGATCCACTTCCGCTTCCATGGTTCCATCCGCTGCCAGATCCACTCCCAGATATCTAAAACACTTTACTTCCTCTAGTTTTTCTCCATTCAAACTTACCTCCCAATTGACTTGACCCTCAACCCTACTGTACCTAATAACCTTGCTCTTATTCACATTTACTCTTAACTTTCTTCTTTCACACACTTTACCAAATTATAAAAATGTAAAAATATAAAAATATTTGTACAATCTCGTCTTCATTTGCTCACCAATAAGTTCTTTACAACAGCACTATACCCCTACCACCTAAAGTACTTCATAACCGATCACCAACCCCAAGTAAAGATAAAAAGCTTACCCATGCTTTACACTTCAACAGCCTATACCCACAAATTTTCCCTCAACCCAAAAAACTCAACACTGACAAAACAAATACAGTAAACACAACAACAGCCTAAAAAGCACTAAACAATGGCACTTCTCACCTAATCTTCCACTCCATCCCATCAGACAAAAACCCATGAAATTACAGTACAATCCCACATATGCACTAGATACACTTTCTCATATGTGTTCTGTACATTAACCATCTCTCCAAGGTTAAACATACTAATTCAACATATCACAAGACTTCTTATGGCCAAGATGCAATTTCCTTACTGAAAATATTGAGAATTTACCCCTCAATTGTCATGTGCTCAAACCAAAAAAACATAAATGCATCATCACACTACACCTGTAGTCCCATCCAGTGAATGTGATCAGCTTCCTGAGTTGCCTCATAAGAGGAGATCCTGGGGCAGGAAGGCAGGGAGGTGTATATGAGGGCAATAATAGAATCTGTTTGCAAGTGGTTAAACCGTGAGTGAGAAGTCTCCTTCAGCATAGCTGTGTCAGCATCAGTGAACAGAAAGAAATACAGATGCAACATGGACCTTCTTGCTCCATGGGAGTACATTATTTCCCTACTCCCAAGTGAACTACAACCTTGAATATGCAAGAACCTAGTAAATGGGGTCTAAGAGTTGTATGATGATGACAATCCCTGGGGATAGGGGAGAAAGAATACTTCCCACGTATTCCCTGCGTGTCGCAGAAGGCAACTAAAAGGGGAGGGAGCGGGGGGCTGGAAATCCTCCCCTCTCATTTTTTTTTTTTTTTTTTATTTTCCAAAAGAAGGAACAGAGAAGGGGCCAGGTGAGGATATTCCCTCAAAGGCCCAGTTCTCTGTTCTTAACGCTATCTCGCTAACGCGGGAAATGGCGTAGAAGGCGACTAAAAGGGAAGGGAGCGGGGGGCTGGAAATCCTCCCCTCTCGTTTTTTTTTTTTTTTAATTTTCCAAAAGAATGAATGAACATCTCAATGTATATATATATATATATATATATATATATATATATATATATATATATATATATATATATATATACACACACACAGACATATACATATATACCCATGTACATAATTCATAGTCTGCCTTTATTCATTCCCATCGCCACCCCGCCACACATGGAATAACAACACCCTCTCCCCTCATGTATGCGAGGTAGCGCTAGGAAAAGACAACAAAGGCCCCATTCGTTCACACTCAGTCTCTAGCTGTCATGTAATAATCCACCGAAACCACAACTCCCTTTCCACATCCGGGCCCCACAGAACTTTCCATGGTTTACCCTAGATGCTTCACATGTCCTGGTTCAATCCATTGACAGCACGTCGACCCCGGTATACCACATCGCTCCAATTCACTCTATTCCTTGCATGCCTTTCACCTTCCTGCATGTTCAGGCCCCGATTACTCAAAATCTTTTCACTCCATCTTTCCACCTCCAATTTGGTCTCCCACTTCTCCTCGTTCCCTCCACCTCTGACATATATCCTCTTGGTCAATCTTTCCTCACTCATTCTCTCCATGTGATCAAACCATTTCAAAACACCCTCTTCTGCTCTCTCAACCACACTCTTTTTATTACCACACATCTCTCTTACCCTATTATTACTTACTCGATCAAACCACCTCACACCATAAACGTACATGTACATATACATACATATCAACATACACAGACCTATACGTATATACACATGTACATATTCATACTTGCTTACCTTCAATCCATTCCCAGCACCACCCCACCCCACAGGAAACAGCATTGCTATCCCCTGCTTCAATGAGGTAGCACCAGGAAAACGGCCAAAAGTCCAAAATTGTTTACATTCAGGCTCTGGCTTTCATGTGTAATGCTCCCTATCCACATCCAGGCCCCACAGACCTTTCCATGGTTTACCCCAGATGTTTACTCTCCAGTTGCCCCTCTCGGCACATTAACATCCAGAAGTCTCTTTTATAAACCTATCAATTAACACGTATTCCAATAATGAGTTTTGACCATCTCTCCTACTCGCATATGTACACTTATGTATATCTCTCTTTTTAAGTCAGGTATTCCCAATCAGCAGTCTTTCATCAGCACACAAATCCACAAGCTCTTCACCATTTCCATTCACAACAATTATACTCTCCACTGCCACATTACTCACCTTCACATTTAAATCACCCATCACTAATACCTGGTCTCATGCACCAAAGCTCACTCAGCTGCTCTCAAAACACTAGCCTCTCATGATCTTTCTTCTCATGAGCAAGTGCATATGCACCAATAATCACCCATCTTCCTCCATCTACTTTCAGTGTTACCCACATTAATCTAGAAGTTACTTTCTCACACTCTATCACACACTCCCACAACTCCTGCTCCAGGAGTGGTGCTACTCCTTCCTTAGCTCTTGTCCTCTCACCAACCCCTGACTTTACTCCAAAGATGTTTCCCAACCATTCTCCCCCTTTACCCTTGAGCTTCGTTTCACTCAAAGCCAAAACATTCAGGTTTCTTTCCTCAAACATACTACCTATCTCTCCATTCTTCTCATCTTGGTTACATCCACACACATTCAGACACCCAATGAGCCTTTGAGGAGGATGTGCACTTCCCACTTGACTCCTTCTGTGTCCCATTTTAGAAATTGAAATGCAAGGAGGGGAGGGTTTTCAGCCCCCTGCTCATGCCCCCTTTAGTCACCTTCTACGACACGCAGGGAATATGTGGGAGCATTCTTTCTCCTCTATCCCCAAACTACAGAGGCATAAGTTTGAGTATTCCTGGGAACTGTAAGGCAGGGTACTGAGAGGGTGAAGGCATGTACAGAGCATCAGAGTGGGGAGGAGAAGTGTAGTTTCAGAAATGGCAGAAGATGTGTGGACCAGACGTTTGCTTTGAAGTATGTGTAAGAAATACTTAGAAAAGCAGATGGATTTGTATGTAGGGTTGATAGAGATGCTTTGTGGGAGGTCTTAACAGTACATGGTGTGGGAGGTAAGCTACCAGAAGCAGTGAAAAGTTTTTATCAAATACGTAAGGCATGTGTACAAGTAGGAAAAGAGGAGAGTGACTGGTGCCTTGCGAATGTTGGTCTGCAGTGGAGGTGTATGACGTCCCCATGGTTAATTTGGTTATGGATGGGGTGGTTAGGGAGGTAAATGCAAGAGTTTTGGAGAGAGGGGCGAGTATGCAGTCTGTTGGGGATGAGAGGGCCTGAGAAGTGAGTCAGTTATATATATATATATATATATATATATATAGTGCTATTGTACAAAGGCAAAGGGGATAAGAGTGAGTGCTCAAATTACAGAGGTATAAGTTTGTTGAGTATTCCTGGTAAATTATATGGGAGGGTATTGATTGAGAGGGTGAAGGCATGTACAGAGCATCAGATTGGGGAAGAGCAGTGTGGTTTCAGAAGTGGTAGAGGATGTGTGGATCAGGTGTTTGCTTTGAAGAATGTATGTGAGAAATACTTAGAAAAGCAAATGGATTTGTATGTAGCATTTATGGATCTGGAGAAGGCATATGATAGAGTTGATAGAGATGCTCTGTGGAAGGTATTAAGAATATATGGTGTGGGAGGCAAGTTGTTAGAAGCAGTGAAAAGTTTTTATCGAGGATGTAAGGCATGTGTACGTGTAGGAAGAGAGGAAAGTGATTGGTTCTCAGTGAATGTAGGTTTGCGGCAGGGGTGTGTGATGTCTCCATGGTTGTTTAATTTGTTTATGGATGGGGTTGTTAGGGAGGTGAATGCAAGAGTTTTGGAAAGAGGAGCAAGGATGAAGTCTGTTGGGGATGAGAGAGCTTGGGAAGTGAGTCAGTTGTTGTTCGCTGATGATACAGCGCTGGTGGCTGATTCATGTGAGAAACTGCAGAAGCTGGTGACTGAGTTTGGTAAAGTGTGTGGAAGAAGAAAGTTAAGAGTAAATGTGAATAAGAGCAAGGTTATTAGGTACAGTAGGGTTGAGGGTCAAGTCAATTGGGAGGTGAGATTGAATGGAGAAAAACTGGAGGAAGTGAAGTGTTTTAGATATCTGGGAGTGGATCTGGCAGCGGATGGAACCATGGAAGCGGAAGTGGATCATAGGGTGGGGGAGGGGGCGAAAATTCTGGGGGCCTTGAAGAATGTGTGGAAGTCGAGAACATTATCTCGGAAAGCAAAAATGGGTTTGTTTGAAGGAATAGTGGTTCCAACAATGTTGTATGGTTGCGAGGCGTGGGCTATGGATAGAGTTGTGCGCAGGAGGATGGATGTGCTGGAAATGAGATGTTTGAGGACAATGTGTGGTGTGAGGTGGTTTGATCGAGTAAGTAACGTAAGGGTAAGAGAGATGTGTGGAAATAAAAAGAGCGTGGTTGAGAGAGCAGAAGAGGGTGTTTTGAAGTGGTTTGGGCACATGGAGAGGATGAGTGAGGAAAGATTGACCAAGAGGATATATGTGTCGGAGGTGGAGGGAACAAGGAGAAGAGGGAGACCAAATTGGAGGTGGAAAGATGGAGTGAAAAAGATTTTGTGTGATCGGGGCCTGAACATGCAGGAGGGTGAAAGGAGGGCAAGGAATAGAGTGAATTGGAGCGATGTGGTATACAGGGGTTGACGTGCTGTCAGTGGATTGAATCAAGGCATGTGAAGCGTCTGGGGTAAACCATGGAAAGCTGTGTAGGTATGTATATTTGCGTGTGTGGACGTATGTATATACATGTGTATGGGGGGGGTTGGGCCATTTCTTTCGTCTGTTTCCTTGCGCTACCTCGCAAACGCGGGAGACAGCGACAAAGTATAAGGTAAGGTTATTTAATGTATGTATGACTCATGGTGAGGTGCCTGAGGATTGGCGGAATGCGTGCATAGTGCCATTGTACAAAGGCAAAGGGGATAAGAGTGAGTGCTCAAATTACAGAGGTATAAGTTTGTTGAGTATTCCTGGTAAATTATATGGGAGGGTATTGATTGAGAGGGTGAAGGCATGTACAGAGCATCAGATTGGGGAAGAGCAGTGCGGTTTCAGAAGTGGTAGAGGATGTGTGGATCAAGTGTTTGCTTTGAAGAATGTATGTGAGAAATACTTAGAAAAGCAAATGGATTTGTATGTAGCATTTATGGATCTGGAGAAGGCATATGATAGAGTTGATAGAGATGCTCTGTGGAAGGTATTAAGAATATATGGTGTGGGAGGCAAGTTGTTAGAAGCAGTGAAAAGTTTTTATCGAGGATGTAAGGCATGTGTACGTGTAGGAAGAGAGGAAAGTGATTGGTTCTCAGTGAATGTAGGTTTGCGGCAGGGGTGTGTGATGTCTCCATGGTTGTTTAATTTGTTTATGGATGGGGTTGTTAGGGAGGTAAATGCAAGAGTCCTGGAAAGAGGGGCAAGTATGAAGTCTGTTGGGGATGAGAGAGCTTGGGAAGTGAGTCAGTTGTTGTTCGCTGATGATACAGCGCTGGTGGCTGATTCATGTGAGAAACTGCAGAAGCTGGTGACTGAGTTTGGTAAAGTGTGTGGAAGAAGAAAGTTAAGAGTAAATGTGAATAAGAGCAAGGTTATTAGGTACAGTAGGGGTGAGGGTCAAGTCAATTGGGAGGTGAGTTTGAATGGATATATATATATATGTATATATATATATATATATTTTATTTTTTTTTTTTATTATTATACTTTGTCGCTGTCTCCCGCGTTTGCGAGGTAGCGCAAGGAAACAGGCGAAAGAAATGGCCCAACCCCGCCCCATACACATGTATATACATACGTCCACACACGCAAATATACATACCTACACAGCTTTCCATGGTTTACCCCAGACGCTTCACATGCCCTGATTCAATCCACTGACAGCACGTCAACCCCGGTATACCACATCGCTCCAATTCACTCTATTCCTTGCCCTCCTTTCACCCTCCTGCATGTTCAGGCCCCGATCACACAAAATCTTTTTCACTCCATCTTTCCACCTCCAATTTGGTCTCCCTCTTCTCCTCGTTCCCTCCACCTCCGACACATATATCCTCTTGGTCAATCTTTCCTCACTCATTCTCTCCATGTGCCCGAACCATTTCAAAACACCCTCTTCTGCTCTCTCAACCACACTCTTTTTATTTCCACACATCTCTCTTACCCTTACGTTACTCACTCGATCAAACCACCTCACACCACACATTGTCCTCAAACATCTCATTTCCAGCACATCCATCCTCCTGCACACAACTCTATCCATAGCCCATGCCTCGCAACCATACAACATTGTTGGAACCACTATTCCTTCAAACATACCCATTTTTGCTTTCCGAGATAATGTTCTCGACTTCCACACATTCTTCAAGGCCCCCAGAATTTTCGCCCCCTCCCCCACCCTATGATCCACTTCCGCTTCCATGGTTCCATCCGCTGCCAGATCCACTCCCAGATATCTAAAACACTTCACTTCCTCCAGTTTTTCTCCATTCAAACTCACCTCCCAATTGACTTGACCCTCAACCCTACTGTACCTAATAACCTTGCTCTTATTCACATTTACTCTTAACTTTCTTCTTCCACACACTTTACCAAACTCAGTCACCAGCTTCTGCAGTTTCTCACATGAATCAGCCACCAGCGCTGTATATATATATATATTTTTTTATACTTTGTCGCTGTCTCCCGCGTTTGCGAGGTAGCGCAAGGAAACAGACGAAAGAAATGGCCCAACCCCCCCCATACACATGTATATACATACGTCCACACACGCAAATATACATACCTACACAGCTTTCCATGGTTTACCCCGGACGCTTCACATGCCTTAATTCAATCCACTGACAGCACGTCAACCCCGGTATACCACATCGCTCCAATTCACTCTATTCCTTGCCCTCCTTTCACCCTCCTGCATGTTCAGGCCCCGATCACACAAAATCCTTTTCACTCCATCTTTCCACCTCCAATTTGGTCTCCCTCTTCTCCTCGTTCCCTCCACCTCCGACACATATATCCTCTTGGTCAATCTTTCCTCACTCATTCTCTCCATGTGCCCAAACCATTTCAAAACACCCTCTTCTGCTCTCTCAACCACGCTCTTTTTATTTCCACACATCTCTCTTACCCTTACGTTACTTACTCGATCAAACCACCTCACACCACACATTGTCCTCAAACATCTCATTTCCAGCACATCCATCCTCCTGCGAACAACTCTATCCATAGCCCACGCCTCGCAACCATACAACATTGTTGGAACCACTATTCCTTCAAACATACCCATTTTTGCTTTCCAGGGATAATGTTCTCGACTTCCACACATTTTTCAAGGCTCCCAAAATTTTCGCCCCCTCCCCCACCCTATGATCCACTTCCGCTTCCATGGTTCCATCCGCTGACAGATCCACTCCCAGATATCTAAAACACTTCACTTCCTCCAGTTTTTCTCCATTCAAACTCACCTCCCAATTGACTTGACCCTCAACCCTACTGTACCTAATAACCTTGCTCTTATTCACATTTACTCTTAACTTTCTTCTTCCACACACTTTACCAAACTCCGTCACCAGCTTCTGCAGTTTCTCACATGAATCCGCCACCAGCGCTGTATCATCAGCGAACAACAACTGACTCACTTCCCAAGCTCTCTCATCCCCAACAGACTTCATACTTGCCCCTCTTTCCAAGACTCTTGCATTCACCTCCCTAACAACCCCATCCATAAACAAATTAAACAACCATGGAGACATCACACACTCCTGCCGCAAACCTACATTCACTGAGAACCAATCACTTTCCTCTCTTCCTACACGTACACATGCCTTACATCCTCGATAAAAACTTTTCACTGCTTCTAACGACTTGCCTCCCACACCATATATTCTTAATACCTTCCACAGAGCATCTCTATCAACTCTATCATATGCCTTCTCCAGATCCATAAATGCTACATACAAATCCATTTGCTTTTCTAAGTATTTCTCACATACATTCTTCAAAGCAAACACCTGATCCACACATCCTCTATATATATATATATATATATTATCCCTGGGGATAGGGGAGAAAGAATACTTCCCACGTATTCCCTGCGTGTCGTAGAAGGCGACTAAAAGGGAAGGGAGCGGGGGGCTGGAAATCCTCCCCTCTCGTTTTTTTTTAATTTTCCAAAAGAAGGAACAGAGGAGGGGGCCAGGTGAGGATATTCCCTCAAAGGCCCAGTCCTCTGTTCTTAACGCTACCTCGCAATCGCGGGAAATGGCGAATAGTATGAAAAAAAAAAAATATATATATGTTTATGGGCATTTATGTATATATGTGTATATGAGTGGATGGGCCGTTCTTCATCTGTTTCTTGACACTACCTCGCTGATGTGGGAAATGGCCATCAAGTATAATAAAAAATAAATATACATATAGTCTTTCTTATAAGAAAAAGAAAAAACTTTCTTCTAGCAATACAATTATTATCATTACTAACACAATCGCAGGACCCCTTTCACTGTAGGGGTTCCTCCAGCTTCAGGGCTGCACCACTTCCAGTGGGAAGGTTGTGATGGACTGCTTTGAAGGGAGAGGTTTCTCAACAAGTTTGCACTCTTTCTTGTATAAAGATGATGATACAACCTCGCCACAGGTAACTTTTCACTTGTGGTATAATAACAAGTAGATGGGGTCTAATAAAACCAACCAGTGAGATAACAGACACAAATGGATATCAGAAAAATTAATTGCCTGTTTTACCTTGCTCCACTTTTCCCGCCAGTTAGCTGTACAATCTGACCACCATCTCATAGTCTTCTCCATCTGCGTGGCACGGGCTCGAGCCTCCTCCAACTCACGTTGCATCATTTCCTTTGAATATAAAAAGCATTCACAAAGACAATTTTCTCAACTATCTATACACAGAGTACCTAATTTCTTAAATCTCTGTGGTTTCTATGATGAAAATGTTTATCTTGAAAACAGTACATTAAAATGATAGATAAAATAAAAGGAAGTAAATACAATGGAAAATATATCAAAAAAATTAAAAAATGAGAGGTGCAGTAATAAGTGCAGTTTAATTGCAAGCACTAACCAGAATGCTAAAATGGTTTAAACACATGAGAAGGAAAAATGACGAAAGAATGACTTAGAGGATCTATGTGTCAGATATGAAGGGGGAAAAAAGGTCACCACAGTCCCTCCTTAGGTGAATGGTAAAGGAGACAAACTGTCTGCTGACAAATATTGAAATTATGTTCAGCAAGATGGTGTGAGGTGGTTTGATCGAGTGAGTAACGTAAGGGTAAGAGAGATGTGTGGAAATAAAAAGAGCGTGGTTGAGAGAGCAGAAGAGGGTGTTTTGAAGTGGTTTGGGCACATGGAGAGGATGAGTGAGGAAAGATTGACCAAGAGGATATATGTGTCGGAGGTGGAGGGAACAAGGAGAAGAGGGAGACCAAATTGGAGGTGGAAAGATGGAGTGAAAAAGATTTTGTGTGATCGGGGCCTGAACATGCAGGAGGGTGAAAGGAGGGCAAGGAATAGAGTGAATTGGAGCGATGTGGTATACCGGGGTTGACGTGCTGTCAGTGGATTGAATCAAGGCATGTGAAGCGTCTGGGGTAAGCCATGGAAAGCTGTGTAGGTATGTATATTTGCGTGTGTGGACGTATGTATATACATGTGTATGGGGGGGGTTGGGCCATTTCTTTCGTCTGTTTCCTTGCGCTACCTCGCAAACGCGGGAGACAGCGACAAAGTATAAAAAAAAAAAAAAAAAAAAAAAAAGATTCAACAATCTGTTAATATCTATTTAAGGTCAAAAGTTGATTATGCTTCTTAAGTACGGTTACTGCATGTAGGGAAGCACAAAGAACTGATACAAATGTCCAGTGGAGGGCAATAAAGACAGAGCCAGAGTGATGAGTTACAGGGAAAGGCTAAAGCCATTCAAATTTGCTCAGCATCAAGGATAAGAGAAGAGCAAGAGATGACCTGATCACAACATTTAAATTTTTAAACCAGTATAAGAGTACTTTGCAAGATGCAAGGAAAGAACGACCAGAGGCAACAATATGAAATTCAACCTTAGGCTATGATACTTAGCTCATGTTGAATCACAAATCACTGCAACTAAATGTGACAAGTGATGGAGTTCAACAGTGAATAAGAAAATAATATGAACTGCCCATACAACTGGATGACACTCCCCTGATCAGAATATGACCTCAGGATCCCAGATGGCCTTGTTTTCTGTCGATGTTTGAGTTTAAAACCTCACAGGCACAAAAATTACTAATGAATTCTATCACATCAACCTTATGTTGACTTAACTATTGTTTGTTCTTTTTTTATCTATGATTAAATCATAATTTAGATATGGATGTCATAGTGTCAAGATGGCTTCTAACACTCAACTGATGCTGCCATCTATCTGTGTAAAGTTAAGGACCCAACCAAAACAATGACTCACCCACCAACTGATGCCACCCACACACTGATTCATTCACTGTTAATTCTTGTTTTCCTTATGTTAAGTTACGGATGTTATTATATCAATATATGCTTTGTAATGTACTTTTTTTTTTTTTTTTTTTTGCTTTGTCGCTGTCTCCCGCGTTTGCGAGGTAGCACAAGGAAACAGACGAAAGAAATGGCCCAACCCACCCCCATACACATGTATATACATACGTCCACACACGCAAATATACATACCTACACAGCTTTTCATGGTTTACCCCAGACGCTTCACATGCCTTGATTCAATCCACTAACAGCACGTCAACCCCGGTATACCACATCGCTCCAATTCACTCTATTCCTTGCCCTCCTTTCACCCTCCTGCATGTTCAGGCCCCGATCACACAAAATCTTTTTCACTCCATCTTTCCACCTCCAATTTGGTCTCCCTCTTCTCCTCGTTCCCTCCACCTCCGACACATATATTCTCTTGGTCAATCTTTCCTCACTCATTCTCTCCATGTGCCCAAACCATTTCAAAACACCCTCTTCTGCTCTCTCAACCACACATCTCTCTTACCCTTACGTTACTTACTCGATCAAACCACCTCACACCACACACTGTCCTCAAACATCTCATTTCCAGCACATCCATCCTCCTGCGCACAACTCTATCCATAGCCCACGTCTCGCAACCATACAACATTGTTGGAACCACTATTCCTTCAAACATACCCATTTTTGCTTTCCAAGATAATGTTATCGACTTCCACACATTCTTCAAGGCTCCCAGAATTTTTGTCCCCTCCCCCACCCTATGATCCACTTCCGCTTCCATGGTTCCATCCGCTGCCAGATCCACTCCCAGATATCTAAAACACTTCACTTCCTCCAGTTTTTCTCCATTCAAACTCACCTCCCAATTGACTTGACCCTCAACCCTACTGTACCTAATAACCTTGCTCTTATTCACATTTACTCTTAACTTTCTTCTTTCACACACTTTACCAAACTCAGTCACCAGCTTCTGCAGTTTCTCACATGAATCAGCCACCAGCGCTGTATCATCAGCAAACAACAACTGCCTCACTTCCCAAGCTCTCTCATCCCCAACAGACTTCATACTTGCCCCTCTTTCCAAAACTCTTGCATTCATCTCCCTAACCACCCCATCCATAAACAAATTGTAATGTACTATGCTGTATAAATTAATAAGTACAATGATAAACTGTCCAAGGATAACTTTGAAACTTGACCCCTTGCCCTATGCCCCAATGTTAGTTCACTTTCCCTCTCCTGTAGGTATGACTGGATTTTGCTCCCAAGAGCTGGCTGCCTGTATGCCCACGCCACTAGCTAGACCACGCAATACTTGACAAGCTGCTGCATCACATGATTATTATGTGGCCATCAGTAACTCATGGGAGGGCGGTTTTGATACCTGCTTCTTTCCCTACATGTTGAAGCTCTGGAACTCTCTACCCTCTCATGTCTTTCCCAATAACTATGACCTAGCACATTTCAAAAGACAGGTTTTTCACTTTCTCAAAAAATCTTAAAAACTTTCAAATACTTTCCCTTGTCTTTTCCTTTTCCTTTTCATAATTCTCTCTATATTTCAATTAAGGGCTGGTTTAGATGTGGACATTTGTCCACGACTGGAGCCTTCTGCTTAAAAAAAAAATTCATGATGCAACTGACAAGGGTTTATTAAGTGCATGTGGTGGGCCATAAAAAGGGTTACTCTTTGCAAAAGTACCTGTTAATATGTTTTTCACACTGTACATAGATGGTATAACTGATGTTGCCGGTGGAAGAAGGTACAGTATTATGCTACTACTCACTAAAAATATTTCCTACCTTATTTATGTCTACATTTTCATTCCTAAGCAGTACAAAACATTATCAGTATACTTTATACATTAGTTTTATCAGTATACTTTATACATTAGCTTTATATTATAATAAATTTAAAAATTGCATGTGTACTTGTTTTGTTATTTTCCAAACATTTAACATCAACATATTTCACCGAAAGTAATGCATATGAGAACATGTATATAGAATGTTATAATGAAATCTATTATGTTTTCTTACTTTATATCTTGGAAAACTTTTATATCATTACCTGATGAATCTAAAAATGCTGTTTTCCTTTTTCTCAAAAAATCACTAATTTCAGCTATGAAATATTGCTTTCAGAAATCTCAATGCCAAATTTGGAGACTTTATGGTGTTGCCATATTAGAATAGTAGTAAAAAAAATTCAAATACCATTATAAACAACAAATTCACTTACTTGAGGAATTGTGCTCACCACAAAAATACATGTGGCCAAAGGGTTACACAAGAAACTTGTTAAAAAAAGATATGCAGAAGTTCTTTTATATAGTATAATTGTGACTGATTGGGGAAGAGCAGTGTGGTTTCAGAAGTGGTAGAGGATGTGTGGATCAGGTGTTTGCTTTGAAGAATGTATGTGAGAAATACTTAGAAAAGCAAATGAATTTGTATGTAGCATTTATGGATCTGGAGAAGGCATATGATAGAGTTGATAGAGATGCTCTGTGGAAGGTATTAAGAATATATGGTGTGGGAGGCAAGTTGTTAGAAGCAGTGAAAAGTTTTTATCGAGGATGTAAGGCATGTGTACGTGTAGGAAGAGAGGAAAGTGATTGGTTCTCAGTGAATGTAGGTTTGCAGCAGGGGTGTGTGATGTCTCCATGGTTGTTTAATTTGTTTATGGATGGGGTTGTTAGGGAGGTGAATGCAAGAGTTTTGGAAAGAGGAGCAAGGATGAAGTCTGTTGGGGATGAGAGAGCTTGGGAAGTGAGGCAGTTGTTGTTCGCTGATGATACAGCGCTGGTGGCTGATTCATGTGAGAAACTGCAGAAGCTGGTGACTGAGTTTGGTAAAGTGTGTGAAAGAAGAAAGTTAAGAGTAAATGTGAATAAGAGCAAGGTTATTAGGTACAGTAGGGTTGAGGGTCAAGTCAATTGGGAGGTGAGTTTGAATGGAGAAAAACTGGAGGAAGTGAAGTGTTTTAGATATCTGGGAGTGGATCTGGCAGCGGATGGAAACATGGAAGCGGAAGTGGATCATAGGGTGGGGGAGGGGACGAAAATTCTGGGAGCCTTGAAGAATGTGTGGAAGTCGAGAACATTATCTCGGAAAGCAAAAATGGGTATGTTTGAAGGAATAGTGGTTCCAACAATGTTGTATGATTGCGAGGCGTGGACTATGGATAGAGTTGTGCGCAGGAGGATGGATGTGCTGGAAATGAGATGTTTGAGGACAATGTGTGGTGTGAGGTGGTTTGATCGAGTAAGTAACGTAAGGGTAAGAGAGATGTGTGGAAATAAAAAGAGCGTGGTTGAGAGAGCAGAAGAGGGTGTTTTGAAATGGTTTGGTCACATGGAGAGAATGAGTGAGGAAAGATTGACCAAGAGGATATATGTGTCGGAGGTGGAGGGAACGAGGAGAAGAGGGAGACCAAATTGGAGGTGGAAAGATGGAGTGAAAAAGATTTTGTGTGATCGAGGCCTGAACATGCAGGAGGGTGAAAGGAGGGCAAGGAATAGAGTGAATTGGAGCGATGTGGTATACCGGGGTTGACGTGCTGTCAGTGGATTGAATCAAGGCATGTGAAGCGTCTGGGGTAAACCATGGAAAGCTGTGTAGGTATGTATATTTGCGTGTGTGGACGTATGTATATACATGTGTATGGGGGTGGGTTGGGCCATTTCTTTCGTCTGTTTCCTTGTGCTACCTCGCAAACGCGGGAGACAGCGACAAAGCAAAAAAAAAAAAAAAAAAAAATTGTGACTGAATGGAATAAAACTATTTATGATGCTGTGTGAATTTTTTACAGCAAACAAAAGTTTAAAAATTTGACTGATATTAAAGAAAGTTCAAGGGATGGGACCCCACAAGTGTAAAACTCTAACTGTACAATTGAGCAGCCAATTGCAAATAGTTAATTACATAGGAATCCAATACAGGGTAAATTTAGGCAACAAATTACCCAGCCAGCACATGAAAGCTCTTTTTCTTTATTTCTGTACTTGATTGATGTTTCCCGTGTTAGCAAGGTCATGCCATGAACGGAAATCGGCTCATTAATGCACCAAATCCACAACCAGGCCCTACAGACCTTTCCATGGTTTACCCTAGACACTTCAAATACCTGGTTCAGTCCACTAACAGCATGTTGACCCCTGTACACCACATGGTTCCAATTCACTCTATCCCGTACATATCTTCAACCCTCCTGCATGTTCAGGCCCTAATCGCAGAAAATCTTTTCACTCCATCATTCCATCTCTAATTTGGTCTCCACACTCTTCTTATTCCTTCCACGTCTGACACATATATTCTCTTTCCCAACCATTCTTCATTCATTCTGTCTATACATCCAAACCATTTCATTACACCTCCTTCAGCTTTCTCAACAATACATTTTTATCACCACACCTCACCCTTACACTTGTATTACTTCCTCAGTCAATCACCACCAATACTGTCCTCAAACATTCCATTTCCCACACATCCACCCTCCTCTATACCCCATGCCTCATTTCCATATAATATTTTTTTGACTATTATACCTTCAATCATTTCCATTTTTGCCCTCCCAGACAAAGATCTCTCTTGCCACATATTCTTCAGCACTCCCAGAACCTATGCCCCTCACCCACCCTATGACTCACTTCCATGGTTCCATTCACTGCCATGTCCACTCCAAGGCATTTAAAACACTTCACTTCCACCACTTATTCCCTCTTCACTCTCACACCCCAACTAACCTGTCCCTCAACCCTATTGAACCTAATAACTTTCCTTTTATCCACATTTACTCTTAATTTCGTCCTTTCCATACTCTTCCAAACTTAGTCACAAACTTCTGCAGTTTCTCACTCGAAGAATCTACTATCAATGCAGTAACATCAGCAAACAACAACTGACTCACTTCCTAGGCCCTCTCATTTCCTACAGACTGCATACTTGCCCATTTATCCAAGAATCTTGCATTTATCTCCCTCACCATCCCATCCATAAACAAATTAAACAATCATGGTGATGTCACACACTCCTGAAAGGTATACGAAAGAAAAGAATGAATATATCAAGTTTGGGAAGGAAAAGTAGTGAAAATCCAGAAAGAATATTGTGGACATGACCTAGGATAGTCCAAAACCCAAAACATTTCCATAAAATCATTATAAGTAAATTGCTGGTTGCAGAGCAGCTAATCACACTACAGGATTCACAGGGAAGAGCTGTTAAAGCAGCTCATAAGGTTAGGAATTCAGAGGGAAAAGTTGTAAAAGCCAGCAAGAAAATATATGAAGAACTAAATGACAAGTTCACCAGTGTATCCATAGAGGAGGACACAATAGGCCCATCACCAAGACAGGATAGAGAAGCACTTAAGTACTGAAAGGTTAGAAAGACATACACAACTACTAAATTGCATTGACCAACATAGGCACATGGGACTGCTCAATATAAGTCCTACAAGAGAATGCAGAAAAACTTTGCAGGTCACTTGAAATGTTAAAAAGAAAACAAAACGGGAAGAGACTTTATTTCTGAAGGTGTAGATGGAAGCACATGTCATGCCTATCTTTAAGATAGATCAAGAAACTGTTATGAATTACTGGTGTGTGCAGTCTGTAAAACAGAGTACTGGTGCAGTCTGTAAAAGAGAGTACTGGATAAGATAATATGAAAGCAAATAGCTGAGTATTCAAACAGGAGAGACCATCAAAGTGAAAAAAAACAAAGTTCATGGAAGAAAGGTTGTACACAGAAAATGAGCTCCATTCTAGACAAGAGATGGATGGGTGGATTCCGTATTCATGTACCGTCAGATCTGACATAGTATTACAAAGAAGACTGATATTGAAGATGAATTTTCAGATAAAAATTAGGAGATGAGGATCAGATGGACAGAAAAATATCATAGTGGAAAGGAACACAGTATATATGTCAGCGGAGTCCTTCTCAAAATGGGTGTGAGTTACCAGTGGTGTGCTGTTGAGCTGCTTTTTGTAAATGACTTGTCAGAAGAGTAAAGAAAAAGTAAAGAATGAAGGGGGTTGCATCAACCTACAAAAGGACTTGGACAAGATCCAAACCTGACCTGAAATATGGTTGGTGAAAAAGGGCCTTGATGGGAATGTGGTCTACCCAAAAATAAACCATAGAAATCTGTGTGAAAGCAACCTGGGGGCTGATTGCACTACACCTATTGTCAGAATGCTATTTTGGTAAATCGTAGAGGATACACACTGTCACCAAGCAAACATTAGAACTGCATTTAAGATTATGGACAAGGAAATGCTCAGTAAGCTATTCACAATGAATTTAAAACCTAAACTGTCATATGCTTCTCAAATTTTGTCATTGCATTTAAAAAGTGATGAAAGGAGCAACCAACATAGTTCTTGAAATAAAAGAGCTAAATTACATTAAGAGGTTGGAAGCCATAAACTCCTCCAGTGGTATGGAGAAAAGCAGGCAAAAACTTGATCATATCCTTCAAGTACTACACTAGTTACATATGTCGACAGCAAACAATGCTGTGAGTCACAATGATATGGTGACCACGAAATCTAACATGAAATCAAGAAAGAAATATGTTAGAGAGGATGTAAAGAAGTACTTTTATAGTACCAGTCTTGGACGAAAGGAATGAGCTGTGGGATGAAATTGTGAATGCTGCTAGTATAAGGTAAGAAAGTTTAAAAGGGTTAAGTGATGGGGCCCTCGGTGCACAGGCCTCTCTCTCAATTGTGTACAAATTGGTAGATATGTTATTGCACTAGAGTAATGGGTAGTTGTGTTGTTGCATTTGGAGTAATGGGTAGTTATGTTGTTGCATCTGGAGTAATGGGTAGTTATGTTGTTGCACTGGAGTAATGGAAGTAATAAAAAACAATAGCCTACTGATACTTCTTGCAGGTCTGATAAGGTGATGCTTGCTTTGACACCTTGTAGCAGCTTTAAAATGGATATTTGGTTTTGGGTGCTATGCATGTGTATTGTATTGTAGAGGGATGGAGTTCTACACTTGTAGGATCCCATCTCTTGAACATTATCTACTATCATACATCCTCAGTCATTCTATTCCATTCACCCACCACCCTTAAGCTATAAAAGTAATCATTTATTTCTTTTAAAAATTTTCTTACTTAATTTCATGTTATGTCCTCTGGCTGCTCCATCCCTACATCTCTTAAAGGACTGTTCACTGTCAATGTCATCAATCTGTTTAAAAAACTTCAAGGCTGTTATTAGGTCACCCCTCACTCTTCCCACTTCTAAGATGGGCAAACTTATTGCCTTTAACCTTTCCCTGTAACTTAGCTTTCTTAATACCAGTTCCTTCTTTGTTATTCTCTTCTGGACCTTCTCTATTAGCTCTTTGTGCTTTTCCAAGTGGGGTGATCAAACTTGAGAAGAATACTCTAGTCTTGGCCTTATGCAGGATATGAACAGCTTGCTACAATTGTTCCTTATCCATTTATGTAAAAGCTATTCTGATATTTGCCAGCAGACAGTTTGTCTCTTTTACTGTTCTCCTAATATGGGACTCTAATATCAGGTTGGGTTCAATGTCAACTCCTAAGTCTATCTCCAACACAGATTCCTGAAGCTTATTTCCTATTAAATAAAAGTCATACTGAAAGCTTTCTTTCACAGTCCCATCCTCATTACCTTACATCTGCTTTGGTTGAATTTCATCAACCACATATCAGACCAACTTTGGAGTCTGTTCAGGTCCCCATAAAAGCTAAAGCAATCCTCTTCTCTTTTCACATCTTTCATGAATTTTGCATCATCTGCAAACATATTCAGGTGTGTGTTTGTGTGTGTATACAAACACATGGGAGGAAAGACATGATACACATATACAAAACACTGGGTAACAAATGTAAATCTTTCTCACTGTAACGTGCTAACAGTAATCACACATCTTACCAGACACAGGAAAATGTATGATTTTCCTTTGCACCATAACCAAGTGAGAAAGTTGAAATATCTTATGCTATTCTTTCATGATTAAAAATAAGCAATACGATTTTCTTGAGTAAGACACCAACAGAAACTGAGGATACAGAAAGATCACAAACCTGCTTATCATGCCAGTGATATGGAAGTGGCACAGGATCATGTGAGTGAGGGGGAGTGGGATGTGGATGAGCCCCCGGAAGAGGGGCTTGGGCCCCACGACGTGTTGAGCTGCCACCAGACTGTGCCATCGTCACAACCTTCTGAAAATGGCCCAAAGCAGATGTGAATGCAGTCATTCTTCACAAAAACAAACAGATGACTCCCTATTTTTGCTGAAAATTAAAAACCATTGAAATTGATAAATGAAGATGTTCAAAGTTCATTTCCTGTCATCCCATAAGAAACGCACACATAGACATTGCTGAGCTCCGCTTACAAGAGGTTACACTTATTACTCCAAAGGAGTATACATTCCTTTATTACCAGAAAGAGTGCAGCCATGGGCTGCAGGAGCTTTAAGAAGGGTCCTGGGTAACACCAGAACTCTTTCATAGAGACTGGTCCTGGGGTAATTATTTCTTTTTTTTTTCTGCTTTGTCGCTGTCTCCCGCGTTTGCAAAGTAGCGCAAGGAAACAGATGAAAGAAATGGCCCAACCCACCCCCATACACATGCATATACACACGCCCACACACGCAAATATACACACCTACACAGCTTTCCATGGTTTACTCCAGACGCTTCACATGCCCTGATTCAATCCACTGACAGCACGTCAACCCCGGTATACCACATCGATCCAATTCACTCTATTCCTTGCCCTCCTTTCACCCTCCAGCATGTTCAGGCCCCGATCACACAAAATCTTTTTCACTCCATCTTTCCACCTCCAATTTGGTCTCCCACTTCTCCTCGTTCCCTCCACCTCCAACACATATATCCTCTTGGTCAATCTTTCCTCACTCATTCTCTCCATGTGCCCAAACCATTTCAAAACACCCTCTTCTGCTCTCTCAACCACGCTCTTTTTATTTCCACACATCTCTCTTACCCTTACGTTACTTACTCGATCAAACCACCTCACACCACACATTGTTCTCAAACATCTCATTTCCAGCACATCCATCCTCCTGCGCACAACTCTATCCACAGCCCACGCCTGGCAACCATACAACATTGTTGGAACCACTATTCCTTCAAACATACCCAATTTTGCTTTCCGAGATAATGTTCTCGACTTCCACACATTCTTCAAGGCTCCCAGGATTTTTGCCCCCTCCCCCACCCTATGATCCACTTCCGCTTCCATAGTTCCATCCGCTGCCAGATCTGAACAAATAAATCAATAAGTAACATACATACACAAACACAAATGGGCCTCTGTGGTGTAGTGGTTAATGTTGTTGACCATAAGTCAGCATGAGCCAGCCCAGGGTTGGACCTATTTGGGTTTGAATCTTGGGAGTGGCAGCCATCTTAGACCTAACCCAAGTGGTCATCCTCCTCTTGAGGCTAGATGATAAATGGGTACCTACCTAAAGGTGGGCTGTGTGTGTGTGTGTGTGTGTGTGTGTGTGTGTGTGTGTGTGTGTGTGTGCAAACATACATAGAAATAAAGACATGCTCCTTATACACAGGGTTAAGAGACAAGTGTAAAACTCTCTCAGTAAACACATACAGTAATCAAAAATCAAGTGTTTGTTTCTTCAAAAAATGTAAAGAAAGAACAGCAAGAGTAAGCTAGTTAAAGTTGATAAGTGCTCAAATGCAATTTCCCCCTATACCTCTAAGAATCATTAGTTTCCCTATCCAACTGTAAAACACCAATTCAACCATTAACATTGAAAATATGCTGGGCATGAACATATCCTCCACTTTATCATGGAAAACGCACATCCTGAATATCACAATGTATGCTTCGAAAATGCTGGGTTTGTTGTATAAGTGCCATAATCATCTTATGATCAGTTACTTCATATGTAGAGGGGTTTTAGGTGCCCAAGTAAGGAGTACTACTCACACATCTGTGGTGGCTCATCCCCCATATCTCTTTTATCCAGAGTGGAACTAAAAGTCTTCCATCACATCAATTCTTCTAGCATCTCCTCTCTGCAACCATCCCTTTTCATATACTACAATGTTACTGCTCTCTCTGCTCTACTGGTATTACTTTGGCCACTGCTCTCACGAGCTGTCTGCATGTGTTCCCAACTCCATGGACTCTAGGCACGTATTTGGCTGGTGTTTCTTACAGTTTCTGGCCCAAGACTGGCCACTCAAGCATTACCTGCTATGATACCTCCTCCTCCTCTCAAACATGTAAGCTGTGGAATTCTCTTTCTTCTTTCGTCCCTCCCTCTTCCTTTGATCTTTCTACCTTTAAGAGTCAGGTATACAAACATCTGTGGAGCCCTGATTAATTTCTACATTCTTTTTCTCATACTTTTTTCCTTCATCCTAGATAGCCTTTGACTAAGGCATGTTTTGCCCATACCATGTCAGTCAGTGTGAAAAAATAGTGGATGAACGGACTAAACTGTGTGATGAAATTATGAATACAAACATCATACAAAATTTTCAAAGTTGTAAAGTCATGTGATTCTAAAGTACTGGACCACTCTTATCTGTCCTCTTTAAAATAACATTTGTCTGTCCTATCCTGGTCCACACTTGCCTATCCTATCCAGGACCACAAGTACTTATTCCCTCTGGACCCCTCTTGTCTATCTACTCCTAGATCACACTTGCCTATCCCCTTCTGGATCATTCTTGTCTATCCTCTCCAAGATCACACTTGCCCATCCCTTCCTGCACTACACTCATCTATCCTGGATCACACTTGTCCATCTCATCCTGAACCACACTTGTCTAGCCTGGATCATACTTGCCTACCCCTTCAAAGCCCATTTTTTTTTTTTTTTTTTTTTTTGTCTATCCTCTGCTGAACCACACTTAACAATCCCCTTCAGGACCACTCTTGCCTATTCTCTCCTAGACAACACGTGCATCCTTTCCTGGACTACCCCTACCTATCTCCTCCAGTGCCACACTTGTTCATCATTTGGACCATACTTGTTCATCCTCTCATGGGCCACACTGGTCCATCCTCTTATGCGCCACACTGGTCCATCCTCTTATGGGCCACACTGGTCCATCCTCTAATGGGCCACACTGGGCCATCTTCTTATGTGCCACACTGGTCCATCCTCTTATGGGTCACACTGGTCCATCCTCTTATGGGATACACTGGTCCATCCTCTTATGGTCCACACTGGTCCATCCTATAATGGGCCACACTGGCCCATCCTATTATGGGCCACATTGGTCCATCCTCTAATGGGCCACACTGGTCCATCCTATATTGGGCCACACTGGTCCATCCTATATTGGGCCACACTGGTCCATCCTATATTGGGCCACACTGGTCCATTCTCTAGTGGGTCACAATGGTCCATTCTCTAATGGGCCACAATGGTCCATCCTCTTATGGGCCACACTGGTCCATCCTGTAAAGGGCCACACTGGTCCATCCTGTAAAGGGCCACACTGGTCCATTTTCTTCAGGATCACAACTGCCTATCCTTTCATAAACCACAGTTACCATCTTTTTCTGAACCAAACTGTCCATTATCTCCTGGGCAATACTTGTCCATTATCTCCTGGGCAATGCTTGTTCATTATCTCCTGGGCGATACTTTTTCATTATCTCCTGGGCCATACTTGTCCATTATCTCCTGGGCCATACTTGTCCATTATCTCCTGGGTCACACTTGTCCATTATCTCCTGGGTCACACTTGTCCATTATCTCCTGGGTCACACTTGTCCATTATCTCCTGGGTCACACTTGTCCATAATCTCCTGGGTCACACTTGTCCATTATCTCCAGGGTCATACTTATCTATTGTCTCCTGGGTCACACTTGTCCATTATCTCCTGGGTCACACTAGTCCATTATCTCCTGGGTCACACTTGTCCATTATCTCCTGGGTCACACTTGTCCATTATCTCCAGGGTCATACTTGTCCATTATCTCCTGGGTCATACTTATCTATTATCTCGTGGGTTAAATTTGTCCATCCTGTCATGCCATTTGCTTTTCTATGTTAGTTCTTGACAAAATCAAATGTGGTTTACTATGTAATTATTGCTGTATCTTATCATCTCAAACAGTGACAGGATGAATATATAGGAGACCATTTAAACATGACTCATTAAACGTTATATTTCCCTCTCATATGAATGATTCATTAAAGGGAATCTATTCATAAAACACTTAACACTATTTCCTGTTCATTCAGTCATTGTATCAACTCGCCGCAAAAAGAAAAAAAAATTCATACCCAAAAAGAAAAACTTGTTTCTATTTGTGAAGCAGTGGTATAAATGGGGAGGTCAAGCGACATAATGGGGAGGCCAAGCGACATAATGGGGAGGTCAAGCGACATAATGGGGAGGTCAAGCGACATAATGGGGAGGTCAAGTGACATAATAGGGAGGTCAAGAAAGGTTAATATAATCCTTCACTTTGGTCTCCCAGCCATGACACACACACACTCAACTTCCCATAATAAAGGAGAAAGATGAACATTTGGTGAGGTTGACTGGTGATGTTGACACTGGACCAAGTTACTTACAAACATGACTGACTGAGGTGCTCCCCCACAACAACACTTGAGGAGTTTCCCCCACAACAACAACAACACTTGAACTACATCAACCACCATTACTCGTGCGGGACGAGGGGCTTCCTATAATAAAGGAGAAAGATGAACATTTGGTGAGGTTGACTGGTGATGTTGACACTGGACCAGGTTACAAACATCTTTGACTGACTGATGTGTTCCCCCACAACAACCACAACAACAACACTTGAACTACATCAACCATCATTACTCGTGCGGGATGAGGGGCTTCCCGTAATAAAGGAGAAAGATGAACATTTGGTGAGGTTGACTGGTGAGGTTGACACTGGACCAGGTTACAAACATCTCTGACTGACTGACTGATGTGTTCCCCACAACACCACCACAACAACAACACTTGAACTACATCAACCACCATTACTCATGTGGGACAAGGGGCTTCCCATAATAAAGGAGAAAGATGAACATTTGATGAGGTTGTCTAGTGATGTTGACACTGGACCAGGTTACAAACATGACTGACTGATGTGTTCCCCCACAACAACAACAACACTGGAGGAGTTTCCTCCCACAACAACAACAACAACACTTGAACTACATCAACCACCATTACTCGTGCAGGACGAGGGGTTCCCTTAATAAAGGAGAAAGATAAACATCTGATGAGGATGACTGGTGAGGTTGACACTGGACCAGGTTACAAACATCACTGACTGATGTGTTCCCCACAACACCACCACAACAATAACACTTGAACTAGATCAACCACCATTACTCGTGCGGGATGAGGGTCTTCCTATAATAAAGGAGAAAGATGAACATTTGGTGAGGTTGACTGGGGTTGACACTGGACCAGGTTACAAACATGACTGACTGATGTGTTCCCCCACAACAACCACAACAACAACACTTGAACTACATCAACCACTATTATACGTGCGGGACGAGGGGCTTCCCTTAATAATGGAGAAAGATGAACATTTGATGAGGTTGACTGGTGAGGTTGACACTGGACCAGGTTACAAACATGACTGACTGACTGATGTGGTACCCCCACAACAACACTTGAGGAGTTTCCCCCACAACAACAACACGAACTACATCAACCACCATTACTCGTACAGGACAGGGGGGCTTCCCTTAATAAAGGAGAAAGATGAACGTTTGGTGAGGTTGTGTGGTGATGTTGACACTGGACCAGGTTCCAAACATGACTGACTGATGTGTTCCCCACAACAACAACAACACATGAACTACATCAACCAACATTACTCGTGCGTGACGAGGGGCTTCCTATAATAAAGGAAAAAGATGAACATTTGATGAGGTTGACTGATTATGTTGACACTAGACCTGGTTACAAACATCTCTGACTGATGTGTTCCCCACAACAACAACAACACTTGAACTACATCAACCACCATTACTCGTGCAGAACGGGGGGCTTCCCTTAATAATGGAGAAAGATGAACATTTGGTGAGGTTGTGTGGTGAGGTTGACACTGGACCAGGTTACAAACATGACTGACTGATGTGTTCCCCACAACAACAACCACAATAACAACACTTGAACTACATCAACCACCATTACTCGTGCGGGACGAGGGGCTTCCTGTAATAAAGGAAAAAGATGAACATTTGATGAGGTTGTCTAGTGAGGTTGACACTGGACCAGGTTACAAACATGACTGACTGATGTGTTCCCCACAACAATATTTGAGGAGTTTCCCCCACAACAACAACACTTAAACTACATCAATCACCATTACTCGTGCGAGACGAGGGGCTTCCTATAATAAAGGAGAAAGATGAGCATTTGATAAGGTTGACTGGTGAGGTTGACACTGGACCAGGTTACAAACATGACTGGCTGACTGATGTGGTACCCCCACAACAACAACAGTTTCCCCCACAACAACCACAACACTTGAACTACATCAACCACCATTACTCGTGCGGGACGAGGAGAGGAGGAGAGGGAGGTGGTAACTACGTAACTACCATCATATATACCACATCACCAGCCCCCAGAGAGTGGCCATTCCATCTAGGAGTGTGTAGAGTGAGAGGAACTTACGAGGTAAGGCGTCCCGACATTACATCTTGGTGGGCAATGTTGACAACAAACCGGCCGCTCTGCCACCTGGCGGCCAACACCAGAACCACCCTGCCAACACCGGCCTCCCTCCTCCTTCCTTCACTAATTTAACTTTATTATCCTTTTAATCTCTCTCTATGTCACCTTTCTCTCTGGGAGGGTGTATAGACATGCAGGATCTTCCCCTTCATGGTCTTGGAGGAGAGTGTCAGGCCCAGATTGAGGCCCAGGAAAAAGACAGTAAATTGTATTGTCTTATTGACTTGGATTACTTGGTTAAAATGGGTCTATTCTGCATTAATTAAAAACCACAAATCATGGGCTACTGGCTTTCATGAATGACTAGTAATACACAAAGGTAAAGGTGTTACATATTATTTACTTGCAAAGCTTCCGCTACCTTGAGTAAAAGAAACACCTTGATCTGACTCCCACACTTTAATTAAACACAATATTCATCATTCTCTCGTACATACACGGACAACGGTCACACAAATGGGAATAAAATATATTTAATTACACCGGGAATGGCCTCCTCATAACGCAACTCCAAGGGGATTACGGAGAAAAATGCAAACTATGAGATAATTGGCCGAGTTTTTGTAGGCGGCCCATGTACCTTGGAGGTGAACCCGGGGCCACCACAAGAGGCGTAACCATCTCCTGCTTCACCTAGTGCAGTAGTTGCCACAACACTTCACCTAGTGCAGCAGTTGCCACAACACTTCACCTAGTGCAGTAGTTGCCACAACACTTCACCTAGTGCAGTAGTTGCCACAACGCTTCACCTAGTGCAGTAGTTGCCACAACGCTTCACCTAGTGCAGTAGTTGCCACAACACTTCACCTAGTGCAGTAGTTGCCACAACGCTTCACCTACTGCAGTAGTTGCCACAACGCTTCACCTACTGCAGTAGTTGCCACAACGCTTCACCTAGTCCAGTAGTTGCCACAACGCTTCACCTAGTCCAGTAGTTGCCACAACACCACGTAGTGCAGTAGTTGCCACAACACTTCACGTAGTGCAGTAGTTGCCACAACGCTTCACCTAGTGCAGTAGTTGCCACAACACTTCACCTACTGCAGTAGTTGCCACAACGCTTCACCTGGTGCAGTAGTTGCCACAATGTTCACCTAGTGCAGTAGTTGCCACAACGCTTCACGTAGTGCAGTAGTTGCCACAACGCTTCACCTAGTGCAGTAGTTGCCACAACGCTTCACCTAGTGCAGTAGTTGCCACAACACTTCACCTAGTGCAGTAGTTGCCACAACGCTTCACCTAGTGCAGTAGTTGCCACAACACTTCACCTACTGCAGTAGTTGCCACAACGCTTCACCTAGTGCAGTAGTTGCCACAATGCTTCACCTAGTGCAGTAGTTGCCACAATGCTTCACCTACTGCAGTAGTTGCCACAACGCTTCACCTAGTGCAGTAGTTGCCACAACGCTTCACCTAGTGCAGTAGTTGCCACAACACTTCACCTAGTGCAGTAGTTGCCACAACGCTTCACCTAGTGCAGTAGTTGCCACAACACTTCACCTACTGCAGTAGTTGCCACAACGCTTCACCTAGTGCAGTAGTTGCCACAACGCTTCACCTAGTGCAGTAGTTGCCACAACACTTCACCTAGTGCAGTAGTTGCCACAACGCTTCACCTAGCGCAGCAGTTGCCACAACGCTTCACCTAGTGCAGTAGTTGCCACAACGCTTCACCTAGTGCAGTAGTTGCCACAACACTTCACCTAGTGCGGTAGTTGCCACAACGCTTCACCTAGTGCGGTAGTTGCCACAACGCTTCACCTAGTGCAGTAGTTGCCACAACGCTTCACCTAGTGCAGTAGTTGCAGTAGGAGTCTGTAATGTGAGAGGAAAGTACAGGAGTTTGTAATGTGAGAGGAAAGTACAGGAGTTTGTAATGTGAGAGGAAAGTACAGGAGTTTGTAATGTGAGAGGAAAGTACAGGAGTTTGTAATGTGAGAGGAAAGTACAGGAGTTTGTAATGTGAGAGGAAAGTACAGGAGTTTGTAATGTGAGAGGAAAGTACAGGAGTTTGTAATGTGAGAGGAAAGTACAGGAGTTTGTAATGTGAGAGGAAAGTACAGGAGTTTGTAATGTGAGAGGAAAGTACAGGAGTTTGTAATGTGAGAGGAAAGTACAGGAGTTTGTAATGTGAGAGGAAAGTACAGGAGTTTGTAATGTGAGAGGAAAGTACAGGAGTTTGTAATGTGAGAGGAAAGTACAGGAGTTTGTAATGACAGGGATGACTTGGTTTGCATATGTAAACACAATGTTGGTATACATCCATCATGGAGGTCGTGAGGGTTAGGAGGTCAGTCCTCGCCTACTTCCTGTCTACTTACCCTTCCCTCACGCCACTGGGGAATCTCTTACCCTTTCCCTCACGCCACTGGGGAATCTCTTACCCTTTCCCTCACCCCACTGGGGAATCTCTTACCCTTCCCTCACGCCACTGGGGAATCTCTTACCCTTTTCCTCACTCCACTGGGGAATTTCTTCATACATATGTGGTACTCCCTCTCATTACCTCCTACATATGTGGTACTACCTCTCATGACCTCATGTATATGTGGTACTACCTCTCATGACCTCACCCATATGTGGTACTCCCTCTCATTACCTCCTACATATGTCGTACTACCTCTCATGACCTCATGTATATATGTTACTACCTCTCATTACCATATATACGTGGTACTGCCTCTCATGACCTCACACATACACATGGTACAACTACTCATTACCTAATACACACGTGGTATGTCCTCGCATGACCTCATATATACGTGCTACTACCTCTCATGACCTCACACACACATGGTACTACCTCTCATGACCTCGCACATACGTGGTACTAACTCTCATGACCTCCCACACACGTGGTACTACTTCTCATGACCTCACACACACGTGGTACGACCTCTCATGACCTCACACACACGTGGAACTACCTCTCATGACCTCAAACACACATGGTACTACCTCTCATGACCTCACACACACGTGGTACTACATCTCATGACCTCACACACACGTGGTACTACCTCTCATGACCTCACACACACGTGCTACTACCTCTCATGATCTCACACACATGTGGTACTACCTCTCATGACCTCACACACACGTGGTACTACCTCTCATGACTTCATACACACGTGGTACTACCTCTTATGACCACACACATACGTGGTACTACCTCTCATGACCTCACACACATGTGGTACTACCTCTCATGACCTCACACACACGTGGTACTACCTCACATGACCTCAAACACACACATGGTACTACCTCTCATGACCTCACACATACGTGGTACTACCTCTCATGACCTTACACACACGTGGTACTAACTCTCATGACCTCACACACACATGGAACTACTTCTCATGACCTCACACACACGTGGTATTACCTCTCATGACTTCATACATAAGTGGTACTACTTCTCATGACCTCACACATACGTGGTACTACCTCTCATGACCTCACACACACGTGGTACTACTACCTCTCATGACCTCACACACACAGGTACTACCTCTCATGACTTGATACACACGTGGTACTACCTCTCATGACCTCACATACACGTGGTACTACCTCTCATGACCGCACACACAAGTGGTACTACCTCTCATGACCTCACACATACGTGGTACTACCTCTCATGACCTCACAGATACGTGGTCTACCTCTCATGACCTCACACACACACACATGATACTACCTCTCATGACCTCATACATACGTGGTACTACTCTCATGACCACACACACACGTAGTACTACCTGTCATGACCTTACACACACCTAGTACTACCTCTCATGACCTCTTACAAACGTGGTACTACCTCTCATGACTTCACACACACATGGTACTACCTCTCATTACCTCACACATACATGGTACTACCTCTCATTACCTCACACACACATGGTACTACCTCTCATGACCTCACACACACATGGTACTACCTCTCATGACCTCACACACACGTGGTACTACCTCTCATGACCTCCCACAACGAGGTACTGCCTCTCATGAACTCACACACACGTGGTACTACCTCTCATGACCTCACACACACATGGTACTACCTCTCATGACCTCATACACACGTGGTACTACCTCTCATGACCTCACACACACACGTGGCACTACCTCTCATGACCTCACACACACGTGGTACTACCTCTCATGACTTCATACACACATGGTACTACCTCTCATGACCTCACACACACGTGGTATTACCTCTCATGATTTCATACATAAGTGGTACTACTTCTCATGACCTCACACATACGTGGTACTACCTCTCATGACCTCACACACACGTGGTACTACTACCTCTCATGACCTCACACACACAGGTACTACCTCTCATGACTTGATACACACGTGGTACTACCTCTCATGACCTCACATACACGTGGTACTACCTCTCATGACCGCACACACAAGTGGTACTACCTCTCATGACCTCACACATACGTGGTACTACCTCTCATGACCTCACAGATACGTGGTCTACCTCTCATGTCCTCACACACACACATGATACTACCTCTCATGACCTCATACATACGTGGTACTACTCTCATGACCACACACACACGTAGTACTACCTGTCATGACCTTACACACACCTAGTACTACCTCTCATGACCTCTTACAAACGTGGTACTACCTCTTATGACTTCACACACACATGGTACTACCTCTCATTACCTCACACATACATGGTACTACCTCTCATTACCTCACACACACATGGTACTACCTCTCATGACCTCACACACACATGGTACTACCTCTCATGACCTCACACACACGTGGTACTACCTCTCATGACCTCCCACAACGAGGTACTGCCTCTCATGAACTCACACACACGTGGTACTACCTCTCATGACCTCACACACACATGGTACTACCTCTCATGACCTCATACACACGTGGTACTACCTCTCATGACCTCACACACACACGTGGCACTACCTCTCATGACCTCACACACACGTGGTACTACCTCTCATGACTCACACACATGGTACTATCCTCTCATGACCTCACACACACACACGTGGTACTACCTCTCATGACCTCACACATATGTGGTACTACCTCTCATGACCTCACACATACATGGTACTTCCTCTCATGAGCTCACATACACGCGGTACTACCTCTTATGAACTCACACACATAGTACTACCTCTCATGACCTCACACACGCGTGGTACTACCTCCCATGACCTCAAACACGCGTGGTTCTACCTCTCATGACCTCACACACACATGGTACTACCTCTCATGTCCTCACACACACGCGGTACTACCTCTTATGACCTCACACACATGTGGTACTACCTCTCATGACCTCAACATATCGGGTACTACCTCTCATGACCTCAACACACACGTGGTACTAACTCTCATGACCTCACACACACGTCGTACTACCTCTTATGACCTCACACACATGTGGTACTACCTCTCATGACCTCAAACACACTGGGTACTACCTCTTATGACCTCACACACACGTGGTACTACCTCTCATGACCTCACACATGCGTGGTACTACCTCTCATGACCTCACACACACGTGGTACTACCTCTCATGACCTGCACACACACGTGGTACTACCTCTCATGACCTCACACACACGTGGTACTACCTCTCATGACCTCACACATACGTGGTACTACCTCTCATGACCTCACACACACGTGGTACTACCTCTCATGACCTCACACACACGTGGTACTACCTCTCATGACCTCATACACACGTGGTACTACCTCTCATGACCTCACACATACGTGGTACTACCTCTCATGACCTCACACACACATGGTACTACCTCTCATGACTCATACATACGTGGTACTACCTCTCATGACCTCACACATACGTGGTACTACCTCTCATGACCTCACACACACGTGGTACTACCTCTCATGACCTCATACATACGTGGTACTACCTCTCATGACCTCACACACATAGTGGTACTACCTCTCATGACCTCATACATACGTGGTACTACCTCTCATGACCTCATACACACGTGGTACTACCTCTCATGACCTCATACATACGTGGTACTACCTCTCATGACCTCACACACTACGTGGTACTACCTCTCATGACCTCATACATACGTGGTACTACCTCTCATGACCTCACACACACGTGGTACTACCTCTCATGACCTCATACATACGTGGTACTACCTCTCATGACCTCATACACTACGTGGTACTACCTCTCATGACCTCATACATACGTGGTACTACCTCTCATGACCTCACACATACGTGGTACTACCTCTCATGACCTCACACACACAGTGGTACTACCTCTCATGACCTCATACATACGTGGTACTACCTCTCATGACCTCATACATACGTGGTACTACCTCTCATGACCTCACACACACGTGGTACTACCTCTCATGACCTCACACATACGTGGTACTACCTCTCATGACCTCACACACACATGGTACTACCTCTCATGACCTCACACACACATTGTACTACCTATCATGACCTCACACACACATGTTACTACCTCTCATGACCTCACACACACATGGTACTATCTCTCATGACCTCAAACACACACGTCGTACTACCTCTCATGACCTCACACACATGTGGTACTACCTCTCATGACCTCACACACACATGTTACTTCCTCTCATGAGCTTACATACACGCGGTACTACCTCTTATGACCTCACACACATAGACTACCTCTCATGACCTCACACGCACGTGGTACTACCTCCCATGACCTCACACACGCGTGGTTCTACCTCTCAAGACCTCACACACACATGGTACTACCTCTCATGTCCTGACACACACGCGGTACTACCTCTTATGACCTCACACACATGTGGTACTACCTCTCATGACCTCACACACACGTGATACTACCTCTCATGACCTCACACACAAGTGGTACTACCTCTCATGACCTCACACACACGTCGTACTACCTCTTATGACCTCACACACATGTGGTACTACCTCTCATGACCTCACACACACGCGGTACTACCTCTTATGACCTCACACACACGTGGTACTACCTCTCATGACCTCACACACGCGGTACTACCTCTTATGACCTCACACACATGTGGTACTACCTCTCATGACCTCACACACACGCGGTACTACCTCTCATGACCTCACACACACGTGGTACTACCTCTTATGACCTCACACACACGTGGTACTACCTCTCATGACCTCACACACACGTGGTACTACCTCTCATGACCTCACACACACGTGGTACTACCTCTCATGACCTCACACACACGTGGTACTACCTCTCATGACCTCATACACACGTGGTACTACCTCTCATGACCTCACACACACGTGGTACTACCTCTCATGACCTCATACATACGTGGTACTACCTCTCATGACCTCATACATACGTGGTACTACCTCTCATGACCTCATACATACGTGGTACTACCTCTCATGACCTCATACATACGTGGTACTACCTCTCATGACCTCATACAACGTGGTACTACCTCTCATGACCTCACACATACGTGGTACTACCTCTCATGACCTCATACATACGTGGTACTACCTCTCATGACCTCACACACACGTGGTACTACCTCTCATGACCTCACACATACGTGGTACTACCTCTCATGACCTCATACATACGTGGTACTACCTCTCATGACTCAACATACGTGGTACTACCTCTCATGACCTCATACATACGTGGTACTACCTCTCATGACCTCATACATACGTGGTACTACCTCTCATGACCTCATACATACGTGGTACTACCTCTCATGACCTCATACATACGTGGTACTACCTCTCATGACCTCATACATACGTGGTACTACCTCTCATGACCTCATACATACGTGGTACTAACTCTCATGACCTCATCATACGTAGGTACTACCTCTCATGACCTCATACATACGTGGTACTACCTCTCATGACCTCATACATACGTGGTACTACCTCTCATGACCTCATACATACGTGGTACTACCTCTCATGACCTCATACACACGTGGTACTACCTCTCATGACCTCATACATAAGTGGTACTACCTCTCATGACCTCATACATACGTGTTACTACCTCTAATGACCTCATACATACGTGGTACTACCTCTCATGACCTCATACATAAGTGGTACTAACTCTCATGACCTCATACATACGTGGTACTACCTCTCATGACCTCATACATACGTGGTACTACCTCTCATGACCTCATACATAAGTGGTACTAACTCTCATGACCTCATACATACGTGGTACTACCTCTCATGACCTCATACATACATGGTACTTCCTCTCATGACCTCATACATACGTGGTACTACCTCTCATGACCTCATACATACATGGTACTACCTCTCATGAGGCCCTCACAGATACGTGGTACTACCTCTCATGATCTCATGCATACGTGGTACTACCTCTCATGACTTCACACACACATGGTACTACCTCTCATGACCTCACACACACATGGTACTACCTCTCGTGACCTCACACACACGTGGTACTACCTCTCATGACCTCACACACACGTGGTACTACCTCTCATGACCTCACACACACGTGGTACTACCTCTCATGACCTCACACATACGTGGTACTACCTCTCATGACCTCACACACACGTGGTACTACCTCTCATGACCTCACACATACGTGGTACTACCTCTCATGACCTCACACACACATGGTACTACCTCTCATGACCTCACACACTACGTGGTACTACCTCTCATGACCTCACACACACATGGTACTACCTCTCATGACCTCACACAACGTGGTACTACCTCTCATGACCTCACACACACGTGGTACTACCTCTAATGACCTCACACACACATGGTACTACCTCTCATGACTTCATACACACGTGGTACTACCTCTCATGACCTCACACACACGTGGTACTACCTCTCATGACCTCACACACACGTGGTGCTACCTCTCATGACTTCATACACACGTGGTACTACCTCTCATGACCTCACACATACGTTGTACTACCTCTCATGACCTCACAAACACACGTGGTACTAACTCTCATGACCTCACACACACGTGGTACTATATCTCATGACCTCACACACACGTGGTACTACCTCTTATGACTTCATACACACCTAGTACTACCTCTTAGGACCTCACACACACGCGGTACTACCTCTCATGGCCTCACACATACGTGATACTGCGTCTCATGACCTCACACACACGTGGTACTACCTCTCATGACCTCATACATCCGTGGTACTACCTCTCATGACCTCACACATACATGGTACTACCTTCATGACCTCACCCCACTGGACACCTTCATGACTACACATACGTGGTACTACCTCTCATGACCTCACACATACGTGTACTACCTCTCATGACCTCACACATACGGGTACTACCTCTCTTGACCTCACACACACATGGTACTACCTCTCATGACCTCACACACACGTGGTACTACCTCTCATGACCTCATACACACTGGTACTACCTCTCATGACCTCATACACACGGTACTACCTCTCATGACCTCATACACACGTGGTACTACCTCTCATGACCTCACACACACGTGTACTACCTCTCATGACCTCACACACACGTGGTACTACCTCTCATGACCCTCACACACTACTGGTACTACCTCTCATGACCTCACACACAACACGTTGGTACTACCTCTCATGACCTCACACACACATGGTACTACCTCTCATGACCTCACACACACGTGGTACTACCTCTCATGACCTCACACACACAGTGGTACTACCTCTCATGACCTCACACATACGCGGTACTACCTCTCATGACCTCATACATACGTGGTACTACCTCTCATGACCTCATACATACGTGTGTACTACCTCTCATGACCTCACACAAACGTGGTACTACCTCTCATGACCTCACACATCATGGTACTACCTCTCATGACCTCACACGCACGTGGTACTACCTCCCATGACCTCACACACGCGTGGTTCTACCTCTCAAGACCTCACACACACATGGTACTACCTCTCATGTCCTGACACACACGCGGTACTACCTCTTATGACCTCACACACATGTGGTACTACCTCTCATGACCTCACACACACGTGATACTACCTCTCATGACCTCACACACAAGTGGTACTACCTCTCATGACCTCACACAAACGTCGTACTACCTCTTATGACCTCACACACATGTGGTACTACCTCTCATGACCTCAAACACACGCGGTACTACCTCTTATGACCTCACACACACATGGTACTACCTCTCATGACCTCACTCACGGGCGGTACTACCTCTTATGACCTCACACACATGTGGTACTACCTCTCATGACCTCACACACACGCGGTACTACCTCTCATGACCTCACACACACGTGGTACTACCTCTTATGACCTCACACACATGTGGTACTACCTCTCAAGACCTCACACACACGTGGTACTACCTCACATGACCTCACACACACGTGGTACTACCTCTCATGACCTCACACACACGTGGTACTACCTCTCATGAGTTCATACACACGTGGTACTACCTCTCATGACCTCACACACACGTGGTACTACCTCTTATGACCTCACACACACGTGGTACTACCTCTTATGACCTCATACATCCGTGGTACTACCTCTCATGACGTCACACATACGTGGTACTACCTCTCATGACCTCACACACACGTGGTACTACCTCTCATGACTTCATACACACGTGGTACTAACTCTCGTGACCTCACACATACGTGGTACTACCTCTCATGAATTCATACACACGTGGTAGTACCTCTCATGACCTCATATACACGTGGTATTACCTCTCATGACCTCATACATACATGGTACTACCTCTCATGACCTCATACATACGTGGTACTACCTCTCATGACTTCATACACACGTGGTGCTACCTCTCATGACCTCACACACACGTGGTGCTACCTCTCATGACCTCACACACACATGGTACTACCTTTTATGACCTCACACACACGCGGTACTGCCTCTTATGACCTCACACACACGTGGTACTACCTCTCATGACCTCACACATACGTGGTACTACCTCTCATGACCTCATACATACGTGGTACTAACTCTCATGACCTTATACATACGTGGTACTACCTCTCATGACCTCATACATAAGTGGTACTACCTCTCATGACCTTATACATACATGGTACTACCTCTCATTACCTCATACATACATGGTACTACCTCTCATGACCTCATACATACGTGGTACTACCTGTCTTGACCTCATACATACGTGTCACTACCTCTCATGTCTTCATACATACGTGGTACTACCTCTCATGACCTCATACATACATATTTTTACCTCTCATGACCTCATACATATGTGGTACTATCTCTCATGACTTCACACACACGTGGTACTACCTCTCATGACCTCATACACCGTGGTACTACCTCTCATGACCTCATACATACATGGTACTACCTCTCATGACTTCATATACACGTGGTACTACCTCTCATGACATCATACATACATGGTACTACCTCTCATGACTTCATATACACCTGGTACTACCTCTCATGACCTCATACATACATGGTACTTCCTCTCATTACCTCATACACACGTGGTACTTCCTCTCATGACCTCATACATACGTGGTACTACCTCTCATGACCTCATACATACGTGGTACTACCTCTCATGACCTCATACACACGTGGTATTACCTCTCATTTCCTCATACATACGTGGTACTACCTCTCATGACCTCATACACACGTGGTACTACCTCTCATGACCTCATACACACGTGGTACTACCTCTCTTGACCTCATATATACGTGGTACTACCTCTCAAGACTTCATATGCACGTGGTACTACCTCTCATGACCTCATACACACGTGGAACTACCTCTTATGACTTCATATACACGTGGTGCTACCTCTCATGACCTCATACATACGTGGTACACAACACCTGTTGGGCCCATCAGACACCCTCAACACCCCAGACACACGACCCATCACCTGGGGGACCCATCATGCACCCATGACATCCCAGACACACGACCCATCACCTGGGGGAACCCATCATGCACCCATGACATCCCAGACCCACGACCCATCACCTGGTGGAACCCATCATGCGCCCATGACATCCCAGACCCACGACCCATCACCTGGGGAACCCATCATACACCCATGACATCCCAGACCCACGACCCATCACCTGGAGGACCCATCATACACCCATGACATCCCAGACCCACGACCCATCACCTGGAGGACCCATCATACACCCATGACATCCCAGACCCACGACCCATCACCTGGAGGACCCATCAGACACCCTCAACATCCCAGACCCACGACCCATCACCTGGAGGACCCATCAGACACCCTCAACATCCCAGACCCACGACCCATCACCTGGAGGACCCATCATGCACCCATGATATCCCAGACCCACGACCCATCACCTGGAGGACCCATCATACACCCACCCTCCTCTCTCCCACCTTGGCTCAGATCAGGGGGGAGGCGTCAGTACCACAAGGGGGCGTCAGTACCACAAGGGGGCGTCAGCTCGCCCAGCCTGACATCCATCGCGGTATCAGACGACCCAGCTGAGGCCCAGCGCTACAGTGACCTGGTGGGCAGTGGCGTCACCATAGTTCAATCCCTGGTCCAGGGACGTGTCCCAGGACGCCACGCCTCTCTCTCTCTCTCTCTCTCTCTCTCTCTCTCTCTCTCTCTCTCTCTCTCTCTCTCTCTCTCTCTCTCTCTCTCTCTCTCTCTGTCTTTCGGTCTGTCTGTCTCCTTCATTTTCTTTCCATCTCTCTCTCTCTCTCTCTCTCTCTCTCTCTCTCTCTCTCTCTCTCTCTCTCTCTCTCTCTCTCTCTCTCCCGCTCTCTCTCTCTCTCTCTCTCTCTCTCTCTCTCTCTCTCTCTCTCTCTCTCTCTCTCTCTCTCTCTCTCTCTCAACTGGACACAAAATGTTACCAGAACGGGAGAGGATGGATGTGTTGTGCCAGGTGGGGGGCGGTAGATAGTGTGAGGAGCGAGGTGCGCTGGTAAGCCAGTATGATCTGGGGAGGGTGACGAGTGTGTTGTCATTGTTCAGACGTATGGAGAGGATGAGTGAGGAGAGATTGAGTGGGTGGATCTAGCCATCGAACGTGAAGGGAAAAGGAGGAGTTGGAGGAGGTGGAGAGAAAGGATGAGATGGAAGGAAAGAGGCTTTGGGTCATCGGGGCCTGAACATGCAGGAGGGTGAGGGAAGTGCAAGAGAATGAACGAACTATAATGATATTATATATGGGGAGCGACGTCGTGTCAGTAGGCTGAACCAAGGCATATGAAGCGGTCTGGGGAAAAACATGGACAGGTCAGTTTATAGTGATGTTATATATGGGGAGCGACGTTTTGTCAGTAGGCTGAACCAAGGCATATGAAGCGGTCTGGAGAAAAACATGGACAGGTCAGTCTATAGTGATGTTATATATGGGGAGCGACGTGTTGTCAGTAGGATGAACCAAGGCATATGAAGCGGTCTGGGGAGAAACATGGACAGGTCAGTCTATAGTGATGTTATATATGGGGAGCGACGTGTTGTCAATAGGATGAACCAAGGCATATGAAGCGGTCTGGGGAGAAACATGGACAGGTCAGTCGAATTTGGCTGTGGACAGAAGGCTTTGGCATTGGCGCGTTTTACATGGCGTCAAGTTTGAGTGTGGACGTGAACAAATAAGTGCCATTCATTTCTTCATCTGTTCCCGGCGCTACCTCGATAACGCGGGAAACAGCGGAGCATGTTTTATGTATCCAATTTGGAGATCAAATGAAACAGGAGGAACAGGAGGCATCCTATCCCCTCTGGTGGACACCTTTGTAACCACGAAGATGTGACACACATATTATGAACATCTGACGTGTTCAATCTGGCTCATAACCTGGGGTGAGGAACAGAGGGGAGGGAAGGGAGGGAGGGAGTATGAGCGTGATGGAGGGAGGGCATGGCAGGTGTGGGTGTTATGATTTGATGGCTGGAAAACTGATCCAGGTCACTAGAGTTTAGTGGGATGGTATGTGTGTAGGGGAGAAGTGGGACGTGTGTGTAGATGGGGAGGGTATTGTGGATGGGGTATCATATGTGTAGTGGGGAGATGGGGTGTGTGGCTGGAGATGGGGTGTGGATGGAAATACATATCAGTACATGGGAAGGACTGATAACACAAGACCTGATGGTCTATGACCAGGTTATCTGCTGGAGGACAGTACATGGGAAGAACAGATAACACAAGACCTGATGGTCTATGACCAGGTTATCTGCTGGAGGACAGTACATGGGAAGGACAGATAACACAAGACCTGATGGTCTATGACCAGGTTATCTGCTGGAGGACAGTACATGGGAAGGACAGATAACACAAGACCTGATGGTCTATGACCAGGTTATCTGCTGGAGGACAGTACATGGGAAGGACTGATAACACAAGACCTGATGGTCTATGACCAGGTTATCTGCTGGAGGACAGTACATGGGAAGGACAGATAACACAAGACCTGATGGTCTATGACCAGGTTATCTGCTGGAGGACAGTACATGGGAAGGACAGATAACACAAGACCTGATGGTCTATGACCAGGTTATCTGCTGGAGGACAGTACATGGGAAGGACTGATAACACAAGACCTGAAGGTCTATGATCAGGTTATCTGCTGGAGGACAGTACATGGGAAGGACTGATAACACAAGACCTGATGGTCTATGACGAGGTTATCTGCTGGAGGACAGTACATGGGAAGGACAGATAACACAAGACCTGATGGTCTATGATCAGGTTATCTGCTGGAGGACAGTACATGGGAAGGACAGATAACACAAGACCTGATGGTCTATGATCAGGTTATCTGCTGGAGGACAGTACATGGGAAGGACTGATAACACAAGACCTGATGGTCTATGACCAGGTTATCTGCTGGAGGACAGTACATGGGAAGGACAGATAACACAAGACCTGATGGTCTATGACCAGGTTATCTGCATAGGACAGTACATGGGAAGGACAGATAACACAAGACCTGATGGTCTATGACCAGGTTATCTGCTGGAGGACAGTACATGGGAAGGACTGATAACACAAGACCTGATGGTCTATGACCAGGTTATCTGCTGGAGGACAGTACATGGGAAGGACTGATAACACAAGACCTGATGGTCTATGACGAGGTTATCAGCTGGAGGACAGTACATTGGAAGGACAGATAACACAAGACCTGATGATCTATGACCAGGTTATCTGCTGGAGGACAGTACATGGGAAGGACAGATAACACAAGACCTGATGGTCTATGACCAGGTTATCTGCTGGAGGACAGTACATGGGAAGGACAGATAACACAAGACCTGATGGTCTATGACCAGGTTATCTGCTGGAGGACAGTACATGGGAAGGACAGATAACACAAGACCTGATGGTCTATGACCAGGTTATCTGCTGGAGGACAGTACATGGGAAGGACTGATAACACAAGACCTGATGGTCTATGACCAGGTTATCTGCTGTAGGACAGTACATGGGAAGGACAGATAACACAAGACCTGATGGTCTATGACCAGGTTATCTGCTGGAGGACAGTACATGGGAAGGACAGATAACACAAGACCTGATGGTCTATGACCAGGTTATCTGCTGGAGGACAGTACATGGGAAGGACAGATAACACAAGACCTGATGGTCTATGATCAGGTTATCTGCTGGAGGACAGTACATGGGAAGGACAGATAACACAAGACCTGATGGTCTATGATCAGGTTATCTGCTGGAGGACAGTACATGGGAAGGACAGATAACACAAGACCTGATGGTCTATGACCAGGTTATCTGCTGGAGGACAGTACATGGGAAGGACAGATAACACAAGACCTGATGGTCTATGACCAGGTTATCTGCTGGAGGACAGTACATGGGAAGGACAGATAACACAAGACCTGATGGTCTATGATCAGGTTATCTGCTGGAGGACAGTACATGGGAAGGACAAATAACACAAGACCTGATGGTCTATGATCAGGTTATCTGCTGGAGGACAGTACATGGGAAGAACAGATAACACAAGACCTGATGGTCTATGACGAGGTTATCTGCTGGAGGACAGTACATGGGAAGGACAGATAACACAAGACCTGATGGTCTATGACCAGGTTATCTGCTGGAGGAGAGTACATGGGAAGGACAGATAACACAAGACCTGATGGTCTATGATCAGGTTATCTGCTGGAGGACAGTACATGGGAAGGACAGATAACACAAGACCTGATGGTCTATGATCAGGTTATCTGCTGGAGGACAGTACATGGGAAGGACAGATAACACAAGACCTGATGGTCTATGATCAGGTTATCTGCTGGAGGACAGTACATGGGAAGGACAGATAACACAAGACTTGATGGTCTATGATCAGGTTATCTGCTGAAGGACAGTACATGGGAAGGACTGATAACACAAGACCTGATGGTCTATGATCAGGTTATCTGCTGGAGGACAGTACATGGGAAGGACAGATAACACAAGACCTGATGGTCTATGATCAGGTTATCTGCTGGAGGACAGTACATGGGAAGGACAGATAACACAAGACCTGATGGTCTATGACCAGGTTATCTGCTGGAGGACAGTACATGGGAAGGACTGATAACACAAGACCTGATGGTCTATGATCAGGTTATCTGCTGGAGGACAGTACATGGGAAGGACTGATAACACAAGACCTGATGGTCTATGACGAGGTTATCTGCTGGAGGACAGTACATGGGAAGGACAAATAACACAAGACCTGATGGTCTATGATCAGGTTATCTGCTGGAGGACAGTACATGGGAAGGACAGATAACACAAGACCTGATGGTCTATGATCAGGTTATCTGCTGGAGGACAGTACATGGGAAGGACTGATAACACAAGACCTGATGGTCTATGATCAGGTTATCTGCTGGAGGACAGTACATGGGAAGGACTGATAACACAAGACCTGATGGTCTATGACGAGGTTATCTGCTGGAGGACAGTACATGGGAAGGACAGATAACACAAGACCTGATGGTCTATGACCAGGTTATCTGCTGGAGGACAGTACATGGGAAGGACAGATAACACAAGACCTGATGGTCTATGACCAGGTTATCTGCTGGAGGACAGTACATGGGAAGGACAGATAACACAAGACCTGATGGTCTATGACCAGGTTATCTGCTGGAGGACAGTACATGGGAAGGACAGATAACACAAGACCTGATGGTCTATGACCAGGTTATCTGCTGGAGGACAGTACATGGGAAGGACAGATAACACAAGACCTGATGGTCTATGACCAGGTTATCTGCTGGAGGACAGTACATGGGAAGGACAGATAACACAAGACCTGATGGTCTATGACCAGGTTATCTGCTGGAGGACAGTACATGGGAAGGACAGATAACACAAGACCTGATGGTCTATGACCAGGTTATCTGCTGGAGGACAGTACATGGGAAGGACAGATAACACAAGACCTGATGGTCTATGACCAGGTTATCTGCTGGAGGACAGTACATGGGAAGGACAGATAACACCAGACCTGATGGTCTATGACCAGGTTATCTGCTGGAGGACAGTACATGGGAAGGACAGATAACACAAAACCTGATGGTCTATGACCAGGTTATCTGCTGGAGGACAGTACATGGGATTCCTCGACTTGACAGTACCTGTTATCATACAGTTATCATTCCCCCTGTTATCTGGTCGTTGCATCTGTCCCTGGCGTGATAACATCATCCTGAGTGGTTATCTTACCCCAAGAATGATGTATTGTGATAAGTCTTATCATACCTTCTCTTAGTTTGAGCTTCTTAGAGATACATGATTATCATGGATCATTCTTCAGCAGGATCGTGTACCAGTAGCAGATTCCTGCCCTCCGGACCTTCGTCTGTTGGCTTCAGTAGCAGATTCCTGCCCTCCGGACCTTCGTCTGTTGGCTTCAGTAGCAGATTCCTGCCCTCCGGACCTTCGTCTGTTGGCTTCAGTAGCAGATTCCTGCCCTCCGGAGCTTCGTATGTTGGCTTCAGTAGCAGATTCTTGCCCTCCGGACCTTCGTATGTTGGCTCCTGCTGCTGGTGGCCTGCAGTCCAGGGATCCCCCCCCCCCACCATCCCTATCCCTGACGTCAGCTGGAAATGTACAATTCATGTCCAGGGACAATAAATAACCCTGTCATAGGACAATATAAATTGTGTCGCCATAATGGACCCAACTGATTCACTGCTTCTTTCCATTTTCTCGTCTTTTTTTTCCTCTCAATTTTTCCAGAATTAAATTCTTTTTCTTCAGTTTTCCTTTCTTGAGTCTTTCTGTCGTCCATACTTCCCCCCCCCTCCCCCCAGGGCCCCTGACCACGCCCACATCATCCCAGGCGACCCTCCCACAGGAGCAGAGACGCACGTACCCTGAGATGCAATGCATGTTTGATTTGTGGGGTTTTTATAAAGTCGTCCAAATTGTGGTGGACGCTACTGACTGCCACTTGTAGATTTTGGAGACTTGGGATGATGTATAGCTTCACCTTCTGCTTCTACAACAATCATTTTTGTCGTAGGACAAACATTGGACAACACAGAAAGAGACATGAGAGCAAAGTACTGAAGGAAGAGTGTCTCCTGTATGATGAAATCCCCTTCAACAGTTGTGGACCAGAAAGGGCGAGACCTTCGCTGGAAGTGGATCAACCGACTCACACATCACGACTCTCATATTGAAGTGGATCAACTGACTCACACCTCAAGACTCTCATGGTGAAGTGGATCAACCGACTCACACCTCAAGACTCTCATAGTGAAGTGGATCAACTGACTCACACCTCAAGACTCTCATGGTGAAGTGGATCAACCGACTCACACCTCAAGACTCTCATAGTGAAGTGGATCAACCGACTCACACATCAAGACTCTCATGGTGAAGTGGATCAACCGACTCACACATCAAGACTCTCATGGTGAAGTGGATCAACCGACTCACACCTCAAGACTCTCATGGTGAAGTGGATCAACCGACTCACACATCAAGACTCTCATGGTGAAGTGGATCAACCGACTCACACATCACGACTCTCATGGTGAAGTGGATCAACCGACTCACACCTCAAGACTCTCATGGTGAAGTGGATCAACCGACTCACACCTCAAGACTCTCATAGTGAAGTGGATCAACCGACTCACACATCACGACTCTCATGGTGAAGTGGATCAACTGACTCACACATCACGACTCTCATGGTGAAGTGGATCAACCGACTCACACATCACGACTCTCATGGTGGAGTGGATCAACTGACTCACACATCACGACTCTCATGGTGAAGTGGATCAACTGACTCACACATCACGACTCTCATGGTGAAGTGGATCAACTGACTCACACATCACGACTCTCATGATGAAGTGGATCAACCGACTCACACATCACGACTCTCATGGTGAAGTGGATCAACCGACTCACACCTCAAGACTCTCATGGTGAAGTGGATCAACCGACTCACACCTCAAGACTCTCATAGTGAAGTGGATCAACCGACTCACACATCACGACTCTCATGGTGAAGTGGATCAACCGACTCACACATCACGACTCTCATGGTGAAGTGGATCAACCGACTCACACATCACGACTCTCATGGTGAAGTGGATCAACTGACTCACACATCACGACTCTCATGGTGAAGTGGATCAACTGACTCACACATCACGACTCTCATGGTGAAGTGGATCAACCGACTCACACATCACGACTCTCATGGTGAAGTGGATCAACTGACTCACACATCACGACTCTCATGGTGAAGTGGATCAACCGACTCACACATCACGACTCTCATGGTGAAGTGGATCAACCGACTCACACCTCAAGACTCTCATGGTGAAGTGGATCAACCGACTCACACCTCAAGACTCTCATAGTGAAGTGGATCAACCGACTCACACATCAAGACTCTCATGGTGAAGTGGATCAACCGACTCACACATCACGACTCTCATGGTGAAGTGGATCAACCGACTCACACCTCAAGACTCTCATGGTGAAGTGGATCAACCGACTCACACCTCAAGACTCTCATGGTGAAGTGGATCAACCGACTCACACATCAAGACTCTCATGGTGAAGTGGATCAACCGACTCACACATCACGACTCTCATGGTGAAGTGGATCAACTGACTCACACATCACGACTCTCATGGTGAAGTGGATCAACCGACTAACACATCACGACTCTCATGGTGAAGTGGATCAACTGACTCACACATCACGGCTCTCATGATGAAGTAGATCAACCGACTCACACCTCAAGACTCTCATACTGAAGTGGATCAACCGACTCACACCTCAAGACTCTCATGGTGAAGTGGATCAACCGACTCACACCTCATAACTCTCATGGTGAAGTGGATCAACCGACTCACACATCACGACTCTCATGGTGAAGTGGATCAACTGACTCACACATCACGACGCTCATGGTGAAGTGGATCAACTGACTCACACATCACGACGCTCATGATGAAGTGGATCAACTGACTCACACATCACGACTCTCATGGTGAAGTGGATCAACCGACTCACACATCACGACGCTCATGGTGAAGTGGATCAACTGACTCACACATCACGACTCTCATGGTGAAGTGGATCAACTGACATACACATCACGACTCTCATGGTGAAGTGGATCAACCGACTCACACATCACAACTCTCATGGTGAAGTGGATCAACCGACTCACACATCACGGCTCTCATGGTGAAGTGGATCAACTGACTCACACATCACGACTCTCATGGTGAAGTGGATCAACTGACTCACACATCATGACTCTCATGGTGAAGTGGATCAACCGACTCACACATCACAACTCTCATGGTGAAGTGGATCAACTGACTCACACATCAAGAACTCTGCTACCCTGCCTCACTACAGTGTACCTAGCTCACCTCTGCTACCCTGCCTCACTACAGTGTACCTGGCCCACCTCTGCTACCCTGCCTCACTACAGTGTACCTGGCCCACCTCTGCTACCCTGCCTCACTACAGTGTACCTGGCCCACCTCTGCTACCCTGCCTCACTACAGTGTACCTGGCCCACCTCTGCTACCCTGCCTCACTACAGTGTACCTGGCCCACCTCTGCTACCCTGCCTCACTACAGTGTACCTGGCCCACCTCTGCTACCCTGCCTCACTACAGTGTACCTGGCCCACCTCTGCTACCCTGCCTCACTACAGTGTACCTGGCCCACCTCTGCTACCCTGCCTCACTACAGTGTACCTGGCCCACCTCTGCTACCCTGCCTCACTACAGTGTACCTGGCCCACCTCTGCTACCCTGCCTCACTACAGTGTACCTGGCCCACCTCTGCTACCCTGCCTCACTACAGTGTACCTGGCCCACCTCTGCTACCCTGCCTCACTACAGTGTACCTGGCCCACCTCTGCTACCCTGCCTCACTACAGTGTACCTGGCCCACCTCTGCTACCCTGCCTCACTACAGTGTACCTGGCCCACCTCTGCTACCCTGCCTCACTACAGTGTACCTGGCCCACCTCTGCTACCCTGCCTCACTACAGTGTACCTGGCCCACCTCTGCTACCCTGCCTCACTACAGTGTACCTGGCCCACCTCTGCTACCCTGCCTCACTACAGTGTACCTGGCCCACCTCTGCTACCCTGCCTCACTACAGTGTACCTCGCCCACCTCTGCTACCCTGCCTCACTACAGTGTACCTGGCCCACCTCTGCTACCCTGCCTCACTACAGTGTACCTAGCTCACCTCTGCTACCCTGCCTCACTACAGTGTACCTCGCCCACCTCTGCTACCCTGCCTCACTACAGTGTACCTCGCCCACCTCTGCTACCCTGCCTCACTACAGTGTACCTGGCCCACCTCTGCTACCCTGCCTCACTACAGTGTACCTGGCCCACCTCTGCTACCCTGCCTCACTACAGTGTACCTGGCCCACCTCTGCTACCCTGCCTCACTACAGTGTACCTGGCCCACCTCTGCTACCCTGCCTCACTACAGTGTACCTGGCCCACCTCTGCTACCCTGCCTCACTACAGTGTACCTGGCCCACCTCTGCTACCCTGCCTCACTACAGTGTACCTGGCCCACCTCTGCTACCCTGCCTCACTACAGTGTACCTGGCCCACCTCTGCTACCCTGCCTCACTACAGTGTACCTGGCCCACCTCTGCTACCCTGCCTCACTACAGTGTACCTGGCCCACCTCTGCTACCCTGCCTCACTACAGTGTACCTGGCCCACCTCTGCTACCCTGCCTCACTACAGTGTACCTGGCCCACCTCTGCTACCCTGCCTCACTACAGTGTACCTGGCCCACCTCTGCTACCCTGCCTCACTACAGTGGAGGAGAGATCGTAAAGTCGACCCGCTGAGCTGTTTGGTTAGTGGTCCCTCGACACCACTTCCGACCCTGTCCCAGGTGGGCGAGGTGGGCCATGATTTTACAGCCCAGCTTAAGTGGACCGTCCACCACCCTGGCACGTGAGGTCAGGTGACCTGATTTATTCCACAGCTTCAGGTACGAGGGTCATGACCCTGGTGGAGGAGGGTCAGGACCCTGGTGGAGGGTCAGGACCCTGGTGGAGGAGGGTCAGGACCCTGGTGGAGGAGGGTCAGGACCCTGGTGGAGGAGGGTCAGGACCCTGGTGGAGGAGGGTCATGACCCTGGTGGAGGAGGGTCAGGACCCTGGTGGAGGAGGGTCAGGACCCTGGTGGAGGAGGGTCATGACCCTGGTGGAGGAGGGTCAGGACCCTGGTGGAGGAGGGTCAGGACCCTGGTGGAGGAGGGTCATGACCCTGGTGGAGGAGGGTCATGACCCTGGTGGAGGGTCATGACCTTGGTGGAGGAGGGTCAGGACCCTGGTGGAGGAGGGTCAGGACCCTGGTGGAGGGTCATGACCCTGGTGGAGGAGGGTCATGACCCTGGTGGAGGAGGGTCAGGACCCTGGTGGTGGAGGGTCATGACCCTGGTGGTGGAGGGTCATGACCCTGGTGGAGGAGGGTCATGACCCTGGTGGAGGAGGGTCATGACCCTGGTGGAGGAGGGTCATGACCCTGGTGGAGGAGGGTCAGGACCCTGGTGGTGGAGGGTCAGGACCCTGGTGGAGGAGGGTCAGGACCCTGGTGGAGGAGGGTCAGGACCCTGGTGGAGGAGGGTCATGACCCTGGTGGAGGAGGGTCATGACCTTGGTGGAGGAGGGTCAGGACCCTGGTGGAGGAGGGTCATGACCCTGGTGTAGGAGGGTCAGGACCGTGGTGGAGGGTCAGGACTCTAGTGGAGGGTCAGGACCCTGGTGGAGGGTCAGGGTCTCAGTGTGTTCGTGTGTGCGTCAGACATGTCTGCTGGAGGGCGTATGTCTGTATGTCTGCTGATCCACCAAGTCATAGTCTGAGATGCATCACACATCCCTCCACTCACTTGGTTCCTTTGCCCTTCTCATCTCCCTCCACGCCACACGTCCCTCCCTTCCCTCCTCCCTCACACATACCTTCCCTCCCTGAGGCCAGGGCCTCCACATAGCTACAGTCATCCCAAAACATCGACAATTGACCCATTTAAAGGTAATTCGTTCTCCACCCAGACCCGCACAACTCCACTCCCTCCACAAGACACACAACCTCCACACGATCCACCTCCTCTCTCTCTTCCAACACTCCCTTCCCTTCCTTCCCTCCCCTTCCACATGTCCCATGTACAATCCCAAAAGACCTTCTCCATGTCCCAAGTGCTGTGGCAGGACACCCCACTGTGGGCACGGTGCTGTGGCAGGACACCCCACTGTGGACACGGTGCTGTGGCAGGACACCCCACTGTGGACACGGTGCTGTGGCAGGACACCCCACTGTGGACACGGTGGTGTGGCAGGACACCCCACTGTGGACACGGTGCTGTGGCAGGACACCCCACTGTGGACACGGTGCTGTGGCAGGACACCCCACTGTGGACACGGTGCTGTGGCAGGACACCCCACTGTGGACACGGTGCTGTGGCAGGACACCCCACTGTGGACACGGTGGTGTGGCAGGACACCCCACTGTGGACACGGTGCTGTGGCAGGACACCCCACTGTGGACACGGTGGTGTGGCAGGACACCCCACTGTGGACACGGTGCTGTGGCAGGACACCCCACTGTGGGCACGGTGCTGTGGCAGGACACCCCACTGTGGGCACGGCGCTGTGGCAGGACACCCCACTGTGGACACGGTGCTGTGGCAGGACACCCCACTGTGGGCACGGTGCTGTGGCAGGACACCCCACTGTGGGCACGGTGCTATGGCAGGACACCCCACTGTGGGCACGGTGCTGTGGCAGGACACCCCACTGTGGACACGGTGCTGTGGCAGGACACCCCACTGTGGGCACGTCGATGTGGTAGGACACCCCACTGTGGGCACGTCGCTGTGGCAGGACACCCCCACTGTGGACACGGTGCTGTGGCAGGACAACCCACTGTGGGCACGGTGCTGTGGCAGGAAACCCCACTGTGGGCACGGTGCTGTGGCAGGACACCCCCACTGTGGGCACGTTGCTGTGGCAGGACACCCCACTGTGGACACGGTGCTGTGGCAGGACACCCCACTGTGGGCACGGTGCTGTGGCAGGACACCCCACTGTGGGCACGGTGCTGTGGCAGGACACCCCCACTGTGGGCACGTCGCTGTGGCAGGACACCCCCACTGTGGGCACGGTGCAGTGGCAGGACACCCCACTGTGGGCACGGTGCTGTGGCAGGACACCCCACTGTGGGCACGGTGCTGTGGCAGGACACCCCACTGTGGGTACGGTGCTGTGGCAGGACACCCCACTGTGGACACGGTGCTGTGGCAGGACACCCCACTGTGGGCACGTCGCTGTGGCAGGACACCCCACTGTGGGCACGTCGCTGTGGCAGGACACCCCCACTGTGGACACGGTGCTGTGGCAGGACACCCCACTGTGGGCACGGTGCTGTGGCAGGAAACCCCCACTGTGGGCACGGTGCTGTGGCAGGACACCCCCACTGTGGGCACGTCGCTGTGGCAGGACACCCCACTGTGGACACGGTGCTGTGGCAGGACACCCCACTGTGGGCACGGTACTGTGGCAGGACACCCCACTGTGGGCACGGTGGTGTGGCAGGACACCCCCACTGTGGGCACGTCGCTGTGGCAGGACACCCCCACTGTGGGCACGGTGCAGTGGCAGGACACCCCACTGTGGGCACGGTGCTGTGGCAGGACACCCCACTGTGAGCACGGTGCTGTGGCAGGACACCCCACTGTGGGCACGTCGCTGTGGCAGGACACCCCACTGTGGGCACGGCGCTGTGGCAGGACACCCCACTGTGGGCACGGTGCTGTGGCAGGACACCCCACTGTGGGCACGTCGCTGTGGCAGGACACCCCACTGTGGGCACGGTGCTGTGGCAGGACACCCAACTGTGGGCACGGTGCTGTGGCAGGACACCCCACTGTGGGCACGGTGCTGTGGCAGGACACCCCACTGTGGGCACGGTGGTGTGGCAGGACACCCCACTGTGGGCACGGTGGTGTGGCAGGACACCCCACTGTGGGCACGGTGGTGTGGCAGGACACCCCACTGTGGGCACGGCGCTGTGGCAGGACACCCCCACTGTGGGCACGGTGCTGTGGCAGGACACCCCCAGTGTGGGCACGGTGCTGTGGCAGGACACCCCTACTGTGGGCACGGTGCTGTGGCAGGACACCCCTACTGTGGGCACGTCGCTGTGGCAGGACACCCCACTGTGAGCACGGTGCTGTGGCAGGACACCCCCACTGTGGGCACGTCGCTGTGGCAGGACACCCCACTGTGGGCACGGTGCTGTGGCAGGACACCCCACTGTGGGCACGGTGCTGTGGCAGGACACCCCACTGTGGGCTACGGTGCTGTGGCAGGACACCCCCACTGTGGGCACGGTGCTGTGGCAGGACACCCCACTGTGGGCACGGTGCTGTGGCAGGACACCCCACTGTGGGCACGGTGCTGTGGCAGGACACCCCCACTGTGGGCACGGTGCTGTGGCAGGACACCCCACTGTGGGCACGGTGCTGTGGCAGGACACCCCACTGTGGGCACGGTGCTGTGGCAGGACACCCCACTGTGGGCACGGTGCTGTGGCAGGACACCCCACTGTGGGCACGGTGCTGTGGCAGGACACCCCACTGTGGGCACGGTGCTGTGGCAGGACACCCCACTGTGGGCACGGTGCTGTGGCAGGACACCCCACTGTGGGCACGGTGCTGTGGCAGGACACCCCACTGTGGGCACGGTGCTGTGGCAGGACACCCCACTGTGGGCACGGTGCTGTGGCAGGACACCCCACTGTGGGCACGGTGCTGTGGCAGGACACCCCCACTGTGGGCACGGTGCTGTGGCAGGACACCCCACTGTGGGCACGGTGCTGTGGCAGGACACCCCACTGTGGGCACGGTGGCTGTGGCAGGACACCCCACTGTGGGCACGGTGCTGTGGCAGGACACCCCCACTGTGGGCACGGTGCTGTGGCAGGACACCCCCAGTGTGGGCACGGTGCTGTGGCAGGACACCCCTACTGTGGGCACGGTGCTGTGGCAGGACACCCCTACTGTGGCACGTCCGCTGTGGCAGGACACCCCCACTGTGAGCACGGTCGCTGTGGCAGGACACCCCACTGTGGGCACGTCGCTGTGGCAGGACACCCCACTGTGGGCACGGTGCTGTGGCAGGACAACCCCACTTGGGCACGTCGCTGTGGCAGGACACCCCCACTGTGGGCACGGCGCTGTGGCAGGACACCCCACTGTGGGCACGGCGCTGTGGCAGGACACCCCACTGTGGGCACGGCGCTGTGGCAGGACACCCCACTGTGGGCACGGTGCTGTGGCAGGACACCCCCACTGTGGGCACGGTGCTGTGGCAGGACACCCCACTGTGGGCACGGTGCTGTGGCAGGACACCCCACTGTGGGCACGGTGCTGTGGCAGGACACCAACCATCACTACAGTGGATCCGTCGTAACTATGGTGGTACAAGAATCACTACAGTGGACCCGTCGTAACTATGGTGGTACAAGAATCACTACAGTGGACCCGTCGTAACTATGGTGGTACAAGAATCACTACAGTGGACCCGTCGTAACTATGGTGGTACAAGAATCACTACAGTGGACCCGTCGTAACTATGCTGGTACAAGAATCACTACAGTGGACCCGACGTAACTATGGTGGTACAAGAATCACTACAGTCGCCCCGTCGTAACTATGGTGGTACAAGAATCACTACAGTGGACCCGTCGTAACTATGGTGGTACAAGAATCACTACAGTGGACCCGACGTAACTATGGTGGTACAAGAATCACTACAGTGGACCCGACGTAACTATGATGGTACAAGAATCACTACAGTGGACCCGACGTAACTATGGTGGTACAAGAATCACTACAGTGGACCCGTCGTAACTATGGTGGTACAAGAATCACTACAGTGGACCCGTCGTAACTATGGTGGTACAAGAATCACTACAGTGGACCCGTCGTAACTATGGTGGTACAAGAATCACTACAGTGGACCCGTCGTAACTATGGTGGTACAAGAATCACTACAGTGGACCCGTCGTAACTATGGTGGTACAAGAATCACTACAGTGGACCCGTCGTAACTATGGTGGTACAAGAATCACCTTGCATACATCGGGTCTGCAAAGCTTTGCCAAGTCTTACTGAAGGTGTGAACGCGTAGTGATGACCGCTACGTCTACACGAGACTTGAACTCCAGTGGTTCTTCCATATCCAGTGGTAAACACCTTCACCTAACCCAATCAGCCACCACTCTGATTGCCACTGTGGTTACAAACTCACATTTTCTATTGCCATTTTCCATTATCTTTTTCTCTCCATTTAAAAAAGAAAATGGGAAGATGGGGGAATATGAGATGTGGAATACTCTCCACTGTTTACAACTGAGAGAGAGAGAGAGAGAGAGAGAGAGAGAGAGAGAGAGAGAGAGAGAGAGAGAGAGAGAGAGAGAGAGAGAGAGAGAGAGAGAGAGTGCAGGGGGTCCAAAAAAAAGGGGGGGCTCGGGGGGCCCGGAAAAGTCCGGGATGTATTAAAAAAATAAAAAAAAGTAGTCCACCCGCGTCCCATCTTCTATAGCCTTTTACAGTTCATGGTAGAAAACCGTCGTGGATCAAACCCCCACAAGGACCAATGGAAAATGGAAACGGGGCCCCCCCAGAGGAAGTGTGTCCCACTGATAAAATCCCACCCCCAGGGGGCGCTGCCTGAGAGGTTGTGGCGCCCCTGGGAGCAGGAGGGAAGTGTGGATCCTCCTGATGTTGAGTGTTAAGTGGAGGTGACCTGACTGACCAATCATACCTGCTCACACTTACTGACCGACCTGACTGACCAATCATACCTGCTCACACTTACTGACCGACCTGACTGACCAATCATACCTGCTCACACTTACTGACCGACCTGACTGACCAATCATATCTGCTCACACTTACTGACCGACCTGACTGACCAATCATACCTGCTCACACTTACTGACCGACCTGACTGACCAATCATATCTGCTCACACTTACTGACCGACCTGACTGACCAATCATACCTGCTCACACTTACTGACCGACCTGACTGACCAATCATATCTGCTCACACTTACTGACCGACCTGACTGACCAATCATACCTGCTCACACTTACTGACCGACCTGACTGACCAATCATACCTGCTCACACTTACTGACCGACCTGACTGACCAATCATATCTGCTCACACTTACTGACCGACCTGACTGACCAATCATACCTGCTCACACTTACTGACCGACCTGACTGACCAATCATATCTGCTCACACTTACTGACCGACCTGACTGACCAATCATACCTGCTCACACTTACTGACCGACCTGACTGACCAATCATACCTGCTCACACTTACTGACCGACCTGACTGACCAATCATACCTGCTCACACTTACTGACCGACCTGACTGACCAATCATACCTGCTCACACTTACTGACCGACCTGACTGACCAATCATACCTGCTCACACTTACTGACCGACCTGACTGACCAATCATACCTGCTCACACTTACTGACCGACCTGACTGACCAATCATACCTGCTCACACTTACTGACCGACCTGACTGACCAATCATATCTGCTCACACTTACTGACCGACCTGACTGACCAATCATACCTGCTCACACTTACTGACCGACCTGACTGACCAATCATACCTTCTCACACTTACTGACCGACCTGACTGACCAATCATACCTGCTCACACTTACTGACCGACCTGACTGACCAATCATACCTGCTCACACTTACTGACCGACCTGACTGACCAATCATACCTGCTCACACTTACTGACCGACCTGACTGACCAATCATATCTGCTCACACTTACTGACCGACCTGACTGACCAATCATACCTGCTCACACTTACTGACCGACCTGACTGACCAATCATATCTGCTCACACTTACTGACCGACCTGACTGACCAATCATACCTGCTCACACTTACTGACCGACCTGACTGACCAATCATACCTGCTCACACTTACTGACCGACCTGACTGACCAATCATACCTGCTCACACTTACTGACCGACCTGACTGACCAATCATACCTGCTCACACTTACTGACCGACCTGACTGACCAATCATATCTGCTCACACTTACTGACCGACCTGACTGACCAATCATACCTGCTCACACTTACTGACCGACCTGACTGACCAATCATATCTGCTCACACTTACTGACCGACCTGACTGACCAATCATACCTGCTCACACTTACTGACCGACCTGACTGACCAATCATACCTGCTCACACTTACTGACCGACCTGACTGACCAATCATACCTGCTCACACTTACTGACCGACCTGACTGACCAATCATACCTGCTCACACTTACTGACCGACCTGACTGACCAATCATACCTGCTCACACTTACTGACCGACCTGACTGACCAATCATACCTGCTCACACTTACTGACCGACCTGACTGACCAATCATACCTGCTCACACTTACTGACCGACCTGACTGACCAATCATACCTGCTCACACTTACTGACCGACCTGACTGACCAATCATACCTGCTCACACTTACTGACCGACCTGACTGACCAATCATACCTGCTCACACTTACTGACCGACCTGACTGACCAATCATACCTGCTCACACTTACTGACCGACCTGACTGACCAATCATACCTGCTCACACTTACTGACCGACCTGACTGACCAATCATACCTGCTCACACTTACTGACCGACCTGACTGACCAATCATACCTGCTCACACTTACTGACCGACCTGACTGACCAATCATACCTGCTCACACTTACTGACCGACCTGACTGACCAATCATACCTGCTCACACTTACTGACCGACCTGACTGACCAATCATACCTGCTCACACTTACTGACCGACCTGACTGACCAATCATACCTGCTCACACTTACTGACCGACCTGACTGACCAATCATACCTGCTCACACTTACTGACCGACCTGACTGACCAATCATACCTGCTCACACTTACTGACCGACCTGACTGACCAATCATACCTGCTCACACTTACTGACCGACCTGACTGACCAATCATACCTGCTCACACTTACTGACCGACCTGACTGACCAATCATACCTGCTCACACTTACTGACCGACCTGACTGACCAATCATACCTGCTCACACTTACTGACCGACCTGACTGACCAATCATACCTGCTCACACTTACTGACCGACCTGACTGACCAATCATACCTGCTCACACTTACTGACCGACCTGACTGACCAATCATACCTGCTCACACTTACTGACCGACCTGACTGACCAATCATACCTGCTCACACTTACTGACCGACCTGACTGACCAATCATACCTGCTCACACTTACTGACCGACCTGACTGACCAATCATACCTGCTCACACTTACTGACCGACCTGACTGACCAATCATACCTGCTCACACTTACTGACCGACCTGACTGACCAATCATACCTGCTCACACTTACTGACCGACCTGACTGACCAATCATACCTGCTCACAACTTACTGACCGACCTGACTGACCATCATACCTGCTCACACTTACTGACCGACCTGACTGACCAATCATACCTGCTCACACTTACTGACCGACCTGACTGACCAATCATACCTGCTCACACTTACTGACCGACCTGATCTGACCAATCATACCTGCTCACACTACAGGACCGACCTGACTGACCAATCTACCTGCTCACACTTACTGACCGACCTGACCTGACCAATCATACCTGCTCACACTTACTGACCGACCTGACTGACCAATCATACCTGCTCACACTTACTGACCGACCTGACTGACCAATCATACCTGCTCACACTTACTGACCGACCTGACTGACCAATCATACCTGCTCACACTTACTGACCGACCTGACTGACCAATCATACCTGCTCAACTTACTGCCGACTGACTGACCACCATATCTGCTCACACTGACTGACCGACCTGACCGACCAATCATACTGCTCACACTTACTGACCGACCTGAACTGACCAATCATACCTGCTCACACTTACTGACCGACCTGACTGACCAATCATACCTGCTCACACTTACTGACCGACCTGACCGACCAATCATACCTGCTCACACTTACTGACCGACCTGACTGACCAATCACACCTGCTCACACTTACTGACCGACCTGACTGACCAATCATACCTCACTGATCAGTCACAGAGACCATGGCAGGGGGGACCAGCTAACCCAGGGAGTGGAAACGTAAAAGCGAAGATAAAATCTTGCTATATTCTCGAATTTCTCCACCAAATATCTTTGACACAAATCCACTTTGGTGGAACGAACATGGTTGAGATGAACTATTCCAGATATGAACAAAAGCATTTTTTTTAATAGAATATGAACTGAAAATAGATTTTTTAAGACTGGGATACCCTGCCATAATTCTTTTTATATATATTAGTTTAAGGCCCGACTTTGATGTGTGATTGGAGCTTTTAACATTAATGGAATAGACGAAATGTTCGTGTGTAAATGGTCGTTAGCTAATCATAAGATAAAGTGTAGTTACATTGTTAGTGGAGTGAGTGTTGTGGTCAATGTGTGTGGAGACACATCAAGTGGAGATGTGTATTATATCACCAGCCACAGATGGAGACCCACCATGAACCTTCCTGAGCCACACAGGGACACACACCTGTGAGCCTCACTCATAATGGGACATCTTGCTGTTCCTGAGCCACACTGGGACACACACCTCTGAGCCTCACTCATAATGGGACATCTTGCTGTTCCTGAGCCACACAGGGACACACCTGTGAGCCTCACTCATAATGGGACATCTTGCTGTTCCTGAGCCACACAGGGACACACACTTGTGAGCCTCACTCATAATGGGACATCTTGCTGTTCCTGAGCCACACAGGGACACACACACCTGTGAGCCTCACTCATAATGGGACATCTTGCTGTTCCTGAGCCACACAGGGACACACACTTGTGAGCCTCACTCATAATGGGACATCTTGCTGTTCCTGAGCCACACAGGGACACACCTGTGAGCCTCACTCATAATGGGACATCTTGCTGTTCCTGAGCCACACAGGGACACACACCTGTGAGCCTCACTCATAATGGGACATCTTGCTGTTCCTGAGCCACACAGGGACACACACACCTGTGAGCCTCACTCATAATGGGACATCTTGCTGTTCCTGAGCCACACAGGGACACACACCGGTGAGTCTCACTCATAATGGGACATCTTGCTGTTCCTGAGCCACACAGGGACACACACCTGTGAGCCTCACTCATAATGGGACATCTTGCTGTTCCTGAGCCACACAGGGACACACACCTGTGAGCCTCGCTCATAATGGGACATCTTGCTGTTCCTGAGCCACACAGGGACACACCTGTGAGCCTCACTCATAATGGGACATCTTGCGGTTCCTGAGCCACACAGGGACACACACCTGTGAGCCTCACTCATAATGGGACATCTTGCTGTTCCTGAGCCACACAGGGACACACACACACCTGTGAGGCCTCACTCATAATGGGACATCTTGCTGTTCCTGAGCCACACAGGGACACACACCTGTGAGCTCTCACTCATAATGGGACATCTTGCTGTTCCTGAGCACACACAGGGGACACACACCTGTGAGCCTCACTCTATAATGGACATCTTGCTGTTCCTGAGCCACACAGGGACCACACACCTGTGAGCCTCACTCATAATGGGACATCTTGCTGTTCCTGAGCCACACAGGGACACACACCTGTGGAGCCCTCACTCATAATGGGACATCTTGCTGTTCCTGAGCCACTCAGGACACACCTGTGAGCCTCACTCATAATGGGACATCTTGCTGTTCCTGAGCCACACAGGGACACACACCTGTGAGCCTCACTCATAATGGGACATCTTGCTGTTCCTGAGCCACACAGGGACACACACTGTGAGCCTCACCTCGATAATGGGACATCTTGCTGTTCCTGAGCCACACAGGGGACACACACCTGTGAGCCTCACTCATAATGGACATCTTGCTGTTCCTGAGCCACACAGGGACACACACCTGTGAGCCTCACTCATAATGGGACATCTTGCGTTCCTGAGCCACACAGGGATACACACACCTGTGAGCCTCACTCATAATGGGACATCTTGCTGTTCCTGAGCCACACAGGGACACACACCGGTGAGTCTCACTCATAATGGGACATCTTGCTGTTCCTGAGCCACACAGGAGGACACACACCTGTGATCCTCACTCATAATGGGACATCTTGCTGTTCCTGAGCCACACAGGAGGACACACACCTGTGAGCCTCACTCATAATGGGACATCTTGCTGTTCCTGAGCCACACAGGGACACACACCTGTGAGCCTCACTCATAATGGGACATCTTGCTGTTCCTGAGCCACACAGGGACACACACACCTGTGAGCCTCACTCATAATGGGACATCTTGCTGTTCCTGAGCCACACAGGGACACACACCTGTGAGCCTCACTCATAATGGGACATCTTGCTGTTCCTGAGCCACACAGGGACACACCTGTGAGCCTCACTCATAATGGGACATCTTGCTGTTCCTGAGCCACACACAGGGACACACACCTGTGAGCCTCACTCATAATGGGACATTGTGGACTGCTAGGGGGAGCGGGTCAGTGGAAAGCCCCGGGGTAGCTTTGGCTTGTGGCGAAAAAATGGACAGCCGAGAGAGAGAGAGAGAGAGAGAGAGAGAGAGAGAGAGAGAGAGAGAGAGAGAGAGAGAGAGAGAGAGAGAGAGAGAGAGAGAGAGAGAGAGAGAGAGAGAGAGAGAGATGATGTAACCTAACCTAACGACCAGACAGCCTCCTTCACCCTGGGTGTGGGCGACCACCTGACCCCCCCCTAGTGATGGACAGCTTGGTAATGACTGTGGTCCCCGGGTAATGTCACGACCACACTGTTCTGGTGTTGCTAACAACCCCTTCGCCTATCGTGAGGTCGTAACGACCCATTATCTCGTTCCCGTCAGCTGATGCATAATTAAAGCGATAATCTACTTACGCCCACGCCACCACACAATGGGCGGCCGTGGTCAATAAGGGGCGCGGGTGGCATCATACCACCTCGTGGGCGGCCGTGGTCAACAAGGGGCGTGGGTGGCATCATACCACCTCGTGGTCGGCCGTGGTCAACAAGGGGCGTGGGTGGCATCATACCACCTCGTGGGTGGCCGTGGTCAACAATGGGCGTGGGTGGCATCATACCACCTCGTGGGCGGCCGGGGTCAACAAGGGGCGTGGGTGGCATCATACCACCTCGTGGGCGGCCGGGGTCAACAAGGGGCGTGGGTGGCATCATACCACCTCGTGGGCGGCCGGGGTCAACAAGGGGCGTGGGTGGCATCATACCACCTCGTGGGCGGCCGGGGTCAACAAGGGGCGTGGGTGGCATCATACCACCTCGTGGGCGGCCGGGGTCAACAAGGGGCGTGGGTGGCATCATACCACCTCGTGGGCGGCCGGGGTCAACAAGGGGCGTGGGTGGCATCATACCACCTCGTGGGCGGCCGGGGTCAACAAGGGGCGTGGGTGGCATCATACCACCTCGTGGGTGGCCGTGGTCAACAAGGGGCGTGGGTGGCATCATACCACCTCGTGGGCGGCCGGGGTCAACAAGGGGCGTGGGTGGCATCATACCACCTCGTGGGCGGCCGTGGTCAACAAGGGGCGTGGGTGGCATCATACCACCTCGTGGGCGGCCGGGGTCAACAAGGGGCGTGGGTGGCATCATACCACCTCGTGGGCGGCCGTGGTCAACAAGGGGCGTGGGTGGCATCATACCACCTCGTGGGCGGCCGGGGTCAACAAGGGGCGTGGGTGGCATCATACCACCTCGTGGGCGGCCGGGGTCAACAAGGGGCGTGGGTGGCATCATACCACCTCGTGGGCGGCCGGGGTCAACAAGGGGCGTGGGTGGCATCATACCACCTCGTGGGCGGCCGGGGTCAACAAGGGGCGTGGGTGGCATCATACCACCTCGTGGGCGGCCGGGGTCAACAAGGGGCGTGGGTGGCATCATACCACCTCGTGGGCGGCCGGGGTCAACAAGGGGCGTGGGTGGCATCATACCACCTCGTGGGCGGCCGGGGTCAACAAGGGGCGTGGGTGGCATCATACCACCTCGTGGGCGGCCGGGGTCAACAAGGGGCGTGGGTGGCATCATACCACCTCGTGGGCGGCCGGGGTCAACAAGGGGCGTGGGTGGCATCATACCACCTTCGTGGGCGGCCGGGGTCAACAAGGGGCGTGGGTGGCATCATACCACCTCGTGGGCGGCCGGGGTCAACAAGGGGCGTGGGTGGCATCATACCACCTCGTGGGCGGCCGGGGTCAACAAGGGGCGTGGGTGGCATCATACCACCTCGTGGGCGGCCGGGGTCAACAAGGGGCGTGGGTGGCATCATACCACCTCGTGGGCGGCCGGGGTCAACAAGGGGCGTGGGTGGCATCATACCACCTCGTGGGCGGCCGGGGTCAACAAGGGGCGTGGGTGGCATCATACCACCTCGTGGGCGGCCGGGGTCAACAAGGGGCGTGGGTGGCATCATACCACCTCGTGGGCGGCCGGGGTCAACAAGGGGCGTGGGTGGCATCATACCACCTCGTGGGCGGCCGGGGTCAACAAGGGGCGTGGGTGGCATCATACCACCTCGTGGGCGGCCGGGGTCAACAAGGGGCGTGGGTGGCATCATACCACCTCGTGGGCGGCCGGGGTCAACAAGGGGCGTGGGTGGCATCATACCACCTCGTGGGCGGCCGGGGTCAACAAGGGGCGTGGGTGGCATCATACCACCTCGTGGGCGGCCGGGGTCAACAAGGGGCGTGGGTGGCATCATACCACCTCGTGGGCGGCCGGGGTCAACAAGGGGCGTGGGTGGCATCATACCACCTCGTGGGCGGCCGGGGTCAACAAGGGGCGTGGGTGGCATCATACCACCTCGTTAAGCGCTAAAAGCCTAACCTCCACTTGGGCGCGCCCCTTCACTTAACGCTCAGCAGTTAGAGGAGGGAGTATCTAACGAGGGAGGGAGGGGGTGGAGGGACGGGATGGTAGCGGAGGGAGGGTGTGGTAGAGGGTGTGTGTTAGCGGAGGGAGGGTGTGGTAGAGGGTGTGGTAGCGGAGGGAGGGTGTGGTAGAGGGTGTGGTAGCGGAGGGAGGGTGTGGTAGAGGGTGTGGTAGCGGAGGGAGGGTGTGGTAGAGGGTGTGGTAGCGGAGATAGGGTGTGGTAGAGGGTGTGGTAGCGGAGGGAGGGTGTGGTAAAGGGTGTGTGTTAGCGGAGGGAGGGTGTGGTAGAGGGTGTGGTAGCGGAGGGAGGGTGTGGTAGAGGGTGTGGTAGCGGAGGGAGGGTGTGGTAGAGGGTGTGTGGTAGCGGAGGGAGGGTGTGGTAGAGGGTGTGGTAGCGGAGGGAGGGTGTGGTAGAGGGTGTGGTAGCGGAGGGAGGGTGTAGTAGAGGGTGTGGTAGCGGAGGGAGGGTGTGGTAGAGGGTGTGTGGTAGCGGAGGGAGGGTGTGGTAGAGGGTGTGGTTGCGGAGGGAGGGTGTGGTAAAGGGGGTGTGGTAGCGGAGGGAGGGTGTGGTAGAGGGTGTGGTAGCGGAGGAAGGGTTTGGTAGCGGAGGGAGGGTGTGATAGAGGGTGTGTGGTAGCGGAGGGAGGGTGTGGTAGAGGGTGTGTGGTAGCGGAGGGAGGGTGTGGTAGAGGGTGTGGTAGCGGAGGGAGGGTGTGGTGGAGGGTGAGGTTGCGGAGGGAGGGTGTGGTAGAGGGTGTGGTAGCGGAGGGAGGGTGTGGTAGCGGAAGGAGGGTGTGGTAGAGGGTGTGGTAGCAGAAGGAGGGTGTGGTAGAGTGTATGGTAGCGGAAGGAGGGTGTGGTGTAGGGTGAGGTTGCGGAGGGAGGGTGTGGTAGAGAGTGTGGTAAAGGGTGTGGTAGCGGAAGGAGGGTGTGGTAAAGGGTGTGGTAGCGGAAGGCGGGTGTGGTAGAGGGTGTGGTAGCAGAAGGAGGGTGTGGTGGAGGGTGAGCTTGCGGAGGGAGGGTGTGGTAGAGGGTGTGGTAAAGGGTGTGGTAGCGGAGGGAGGGTGTGGTAGCGGAAGGAGGGTGTGGTAGAGGGTGTGGTAAAGGGTGTGGTAGCGCAGGGAGGGTGTGGTAGCGGAGGGAGGGTGTGGTAGCGGAAGGAGGGTGTGGTAGAGGGTGTGGTAAAGGGTGTGGTAGCGCAGGGAGGGTGTGGTAGCGGAGGGAGGATTTGGTAGAGGGTGTGGTAGCGGAGGGAGGGTGTGGTATAGGGTGTGGTAGCGGAGGAAGGGTTTGGTAGCGGAGGGAGGGTGTGATATAGGGTGTGTGGTAGCGGAGGGAGGGTGTGGTAGAGGGTGTGTGGTAGCGGAGGGAGGGTGTGGTAGAGGGTGTGGTATTGGAGGGAGGGTGTGGTAGAGGGTGTGGTAGCGGAGGGAGGGTGTGGTAGAGGGTGTGGTAGCGGAGGGAGGGTGTGGTGGAGGGTGAAGTTGCGGAGGGAGGGTGTGGTAGTGGGTGTGGTAGCGAAGGGAGGGTTTGGTAGCGGAAGGAGGGTGTGGTAGAGGGTGTGGTAGCGGAGGGAGGGTGTGGTAGAGGGTGTGGTAGCGGAGGGAGGGTGTCGTGGAGGGTGAGGTTGCGGAGGGAGGGTGTGGTAGAGGGTGTGGTAAGAGGGTGTGGTAGTGGAGGGAGGGTGTGGTAGCGGAAGGAGGGTGTGGTAGAGGGTGTGGTAGCGGAGGGAGGGTGTGGTAGAGGGTGTGGTAGCGGAGGGAAGGGTTGTAGGGAGGAGGGTGTGGTAGTGGAGGGAGGGTGTGGTAGAGGGTGTGTGGTAGTGGAGGGAGGGTGTGGTAGAGGGTGTGGTAGCGGAGGGAGGGTGTGGTAGAGGGGTGTGGTAGCGGAAGGAGGTGTGGTAGAGGGTGTGTAGCGGAGGGAGGTGTGGTAGAGGGTGTGGTAGCGGAGGGAGGGTGTGGTAGAGGGTGTGGTAGCGGAGGGAGGGTGTGGTGAGGTGGAAGTGCGAGGGAGGGTGTGGTAGAGGGTGTGGGTAGAGGGGGGTGGTGGAGGAGGGTGTGGGTAGCGGAAGGAGGGTGTGGTAGAGGGTGTGGTAGCGGGGGGAATGTGTGGTAGAGGGTGTGGTAGCGGGGGGAATGTGTGGTAGAGGGTGTGGTAGCGAAAGGAGGGTGTGGTAGCGAAAGGAGGGTGTGGTAGAGGGTGTGTGGTGGCGGAGGGAGGGTGTGGTAGAGGGTGTGGTAGCGGAGGGAGGGTGTGGTAGAGGGTGTGGTAGTGGAGGGAGGGTGTGGTAGAGGGTTTGGTAGCGGAGGTAGGGTGTGGTAGAGGGTGTGGTAGCGGAGAGGGTGTGGTAGAGGGTGTGATAGCGGAGGGAGGGTGTGGTAGAGGGTGTGGTAGCGGAGGGAGGGTGTGGTTAGAGGGTGTGTGGTAGCAGAGGGAGGGTGTAGTAGAGGGTGTGGTAGCGGAGGGAGCTTGTGGTAGAGGGTGTGGTAGCGGAGGGAGGGTGTGGTAGAGGGTGTGATAGCGGAGGGAGGGTGTGGTAGAAGGTGTGGTAGAGGGTGTGGTAGCGGAGGGAGGGTGTGGTAGGTGTGTGGTAGTGGAGGGAGGGTGTGGTAGAGGGTGTGGTAGAGGGAGTGTGTATGTGAGCGGGAGAGAGAGTGGTTCAATAGGGAGAGCCAGCCAAACCAGGTCGTTACTGAGGGGAACACGACTATACGACCCTTGAACACGACTATATGACCCTTGAACACGACTATACGACCCTTGAGTTGGATATACGACCCTTGAACACGACTATAAGACCCTGGAACACGACTATATGACCCTTGAACACGACTATACGACCTTTGAACACGACTATACGACCCTTGAGCACGACTATACGACCCTTGAACCCGACTATACGACCCTTGAACACGACTATACGACCCTTGAGCACGACTATACAACCCTTGAGCACGACTATGCGACCCTTGAACACGACTATACGACCCTTGAACACGACTGTACGACCCTTGAGCACGACTATACGACCCTTGAGCACGACTATACGACCCTTGAGTTTGAATATACGACCCTTGAACACGACTATACGACCCTTGAACACGACTATACGACCCTTGAGTTTGAATATACGACCCTTGAACACGACTATACGACCCTTGAACATGACTATACGACCCTTGAGTTTGAATATACGACCCTTGAACACGACTATACGACCCTTGAACACGACTATACGAACCTTGAGTTTGAATATACGACCCTTGAACACGACTATACGACCCTTGAGCACGACTATACGACCCTTAAGCACGACTATACGACCCTGGACACGACTATACGACCCTTGAGCACGACTATACGACCCTTGAGCACGACTATACGACCCTTGAGCATGACTATACGACCCTTGAACACGACTATACGACCCTTGAGCACGACTATACGACCCTTGGGCACGACTATACGACCCTTGAACACGACTATACGACTCTTGAACTCGACTATACGACCCTTGAGTTTGAATATACGACCTTGAACACGACTATACGACCCTTGAGTTTGAATATACGACCTTGAACACGACTATATGACCCTTGAACACGACTATACGACCCTTGAGTTTGAATATACGACCTTGAACACGACTATATGACCCTTGAACACGACTATATGACCCTTGAACACGACTATATGACCCTTGAACACGACTATATGACCCTTGAACACGACTATACGACCCTTGGGCACGACTATACGACCCTTGAACACGACTATACGACCCTTGAGTTTGAATATACGACCCTTGAGCACGACTATACGACCCTAGAACACGACTATACGACCCTTGAGTTTGAATATACGACCTTGAACACGACTATATGACCCTTGAGCATGACTATACGACCCTTGGGCACGACTATACGACCCTTGAGTTTGAATATACGACCCTTGAACACGACTATATGACCCTTGAACACGACTATATGACCCTTGAACACGACTATATGACCCTTGAACACGACTATACGACCCTTGAGCACGACTATACGACCCTTGGGCACGACTATACGACCCTTGGGCACGACTATACGACCTTGAGCACGACTATACGACCCTTGGGCACGACTATACGACCTTGAGCACGACTATACGACCCTTGGGCACGACTATACGACCCTTGGGCACGACTATACGACCCTAGAACACGACTATACGACCCTTGAGTTTGAATATACGACCTTGAACACGACTATATGACCCTTGAACACGACTATACGACTCTTGAACTCGACTATACGACCCTTGAGTTTGAATATACGACCTTGAACACGACTATATGACCCTTGAACACGACTATATGACCCTTGAACACGACTATATGACCCTTGAACACGACTATATGACCCTTGAGCATGACTATACGACCCTTGGGCACGACTATACGACCCTTGGGCACGACTATACGACCCTTGAGTTTGAATATACGACCTTGAACACGACTATACGACCCTTGAGTTTGAATATACGACCCTTGAACACGACTATATGACCCTTGAACACGACTATATGACCCTTGAACACGACTATATGACCCTTGAACACGACTATACGACCCTTGGGCACGACTATACGACCCTTGGGCACGACTATACGACCCTTGGGCACGACTATACGACCTTGAACACGACTATATGACCCTTGAACACGACTATATGACCCTTGAGCATGACTATACGACCCTTGAGTTTGAATATACGACCTTGAACACGACTATATGACCCTTGAACACGACTATAACGACCCTTGAACACGACTATATGACCCTTGAACACGACTATATGACCCTTGAACACGACTATACGACCCTTGAGTTTGAATATACGACCTTGAACACGACTATATGACCCTTGAGCATGACTATACGACCCTTGGGCACGACTATACGACCCTTGGGCACGACTATACGACCCTTGAGTTTGAATATACGACCTTGAACACGACTATATGACCCTTGAACACGACTATACGACCCTTGAGTTTGAATATACGACCCTTGAGTTTGAATATACGACCTTGAACACGACTATATGACCCTTGAACACGACTATACGACCCTTGGGCACGACTATACGACCTTGAGCACGACTATAACGACCCTTGAACACGACTATACGACTCTTGAACTCGACTATACGACCCTTGAGTTTGAATATACGACCTTGAACACGACTATATGACCCTTGAACACGACTATATGACCCTTGAACACGACTATATGACCCTTGAACACGACTATATGACCCTTGAACACGACTATATGACCCTTGAACACGACTATACGACCCTTGAGTTTGAATATACGACCTTGAACACGACTATAACGACCCTTGAACACACTATACGACCCTTGGGCACGACTATACGACCTTGAGCACGACTATACGACCCTTGGGCACGACTATACGACCCTTGGGCACGACTATACGACCTTGAGCACGACTATACGACCTTGAGCACGACTATACGACCCTTGGGCACGACTATACGACCCTTGAACACACTATACGACCCTTGAGCACGACTATACGACCCTTGAGCACGACTATACGACCTTGAGCACGACTATAACGACCCTTGAACACACTATACGACCCTTGGGCACGACTATACGACCCTTGAGTTTGAATATACGACCTTGAACACGACTATACGACCCTTGAGTTTGAATATACGACCCTTGAGTTTGAATATACGACCCTTGAGCACGACTATACGACCCTTGGGCACGACTATACGACCTTGAGCACGACTATACGACCCTTGAGTTTGAATATACGACCCTTGAACACGACTATACGACTCTTGAACTCGACTATACGACCCTTGAGTTTGAATATACGACCCTTGAGTTTGAATATACGACCCTTGAGCACGACTATACGACCCTTGAGTTTGAATATACGACCCTTGAGTTTGAATATACGACCCTTGAGTTTGAATATACGACCTTGAACACGACTATATGACCCTTGAACACGACTATACGACCCTTGGGCACGACTATACGACCCTTGAGTTTGAATATACGACCCTTGAACACACTATACGACCCTTGGGCACGACTATACGACCTTGAGCACGACTATACGACCCTTGAGTTTGAATATACGACCCTTGAGCACGACTATACGACCTTGAGCACGACTATACGACCCTTGGGCACGACTATACGACCCTTGAGTTTGAATATACGACCCTTGAGCACGACTATACGACCTTGAGCACGACTATACGACCTTGAGCACGACTATACGACCCTTGGGCACGACTATACGACCTTGAGCACGACTATACGACCCTTGGGCACGACTATACGACCCTTGAGTTTGAATATACGACCCTTGAGTTTGAATATACGACCCTTGAACACACTATACGACCCTTGAGCACGACTATACGACCTTGAACACGACTATATGACCCTTGAGCATGACTATACGACCCTTGAGCACGACTATACGACCTTGAGCACGACTATACGACCCTTGGGCACGACTATACGACCCTTGAGCACGACTATACGACCCTTGAGTTTGAATATACGACCTTGAACACGACTATACGACTCTTGAACTCGACTATACGACCCTTGAGTTTGAATATACGACCCTTGAGTTTGAATATACGACCCTTGAGTTTGAATATACGACCCTTGAACACACTATACGACCCTTGGGCACGACTATACGACCTTGAGCACGACTATACGACCCTTGGGCACGACTATACGACCCTTGAGCACGACTATACGACCCTTGGGCACGACTATACGACCTTGAGCACGACTATACGACCCTTGAGTTTGAATATACGACCTTGAACACGACTATACGACTCTTGAACTCGACTATACGACCCTTGAGTTTGAATATACGACCCTTGAGTTTGAATATACGACCCTTGAGCACGACTATACGACCCTTGGGCACGACTATACGACCTTGAGCACGACTATACGACCCTTGAGTTTGAATATACGACCCTTGAGCACGACTATACGACCTTGAGCACGACTATACGACCTTGAACACGACTATATGACCCTTGAGCATGACTATACGACCCTTGAGCACGACTATACGACCTTGAGCACGACTATACGACCCTTGAGTTTGAATATACGACCTTGAACACGACTATATGACCCTTGAGCATGACTATACGACCCTTGAGTTTGAATATACGACCCTTGAGCACGACTATACGACCCTTGAGTTTGAATATACGACCTTGAACACGACTATATGACCCTTGAGCATGACTATACGACCCTTGAGTTTGAATATACGACCTTGAACACGACTATATGACCCTTGAGCATGACTATACGACCCTTGAGCACGACTATACGACCCTTGGGCACGACTATACGACCCTTGAGTTTGAATATACGACCCTTGAGCACGACTATACGACCCTTGAGTTTGAATATACGACCTTGAACACGACTATATGACCCTTGAGCATGACTATACGACCCTTGAGTTTGAATATACGACCCTTGAGTTTGAATATACGACCCTTGAGTTTGAATATACGACCTTGAACACGACTATATGACCCTTGAGCATGACTATACGACCCTTGAGCACGACTATAACGACCCTTGAACACACTATACGACCCTTGGGCACGACTATACGACCCTTGAGCACGACTATACGACCTTGAGCACGACTATACGACCCTTGGGCACGACTATACGACCCTTGAGTTTGAATATACGACCCTTGAACACGACTATACGACCCTTGGGCACGACTATACGACCTTGAGCACGACTATACGACCCTAGAACACGACTATACGACTCTTGAACTCGACTATACGACCCTTGAACACGACTATACGACCCTTGAGTTTGAATATACGACCCTTGAGCACGACTATACGACCCTTGGGCACGACTATACGACCCTTGAGTTTGAATATACGACCCTTGAGTTTGAATATACGACCCTTGAACACACTATACGACCCTTGGGCACGACTATACGACCTTGAGCACGACTATACGACCCTTGAGTTTGAATATACGACCCTTGAGTTTGAATATACGACCTTGAACACGACTATACGACCCTTGAACACACTATACGACCCTTGAGTTTGAATATACGACCCTTGAACACGACTATATGACCCTTGAGCATGACTATACGACCCTTGGGCACGACTATACGACTCTTGAACTCGACTATACGACCCTTGAGCACGACTATACGACCTTGAGCACGACTATACGACCCTTGGGCACGACTATACGACCCTTGAGTTTGAATATACGACCTTGAACACGACTATATGACCCTTGAACACGACTATATGACCCTTGAGCATGACTATACGACCCTTGAGCACGACTATACGACCCTTGGGCACGACTATACGACTCTTGAACTCGACTATACGACCCTTGAGTTTGAATATACGACCCTTGAGTTTGAATATACGACCCTTGAACACACTATACGACCCTTGAGTTTGAATATACGACCCTTGAGTTTGAATATACGACCCTTGAGTTTGAATATACGACCCTTGAGTTTGAATATACGACCCTTGAGTTTGAATATACGACCTTGAACACGACTATACGACTCTTGAACTCGACTATACGACCCTTGAGTTTGAATATACGACCCTTGAGCACGACTATACGACCCTTGAGTTTGAATATACGACCCTTGAACACACTATACGACCCTTGAGTTTGAATATACGACCCTTGAGTTTGAATATACGACCCTTGAGTTTGAATATACGACCCTTGAACACACTATACGACCCTTGAGCACGACTATACGACCCTTGGGCACGACTATACGACCCTTGAGTTTGAATATACGACCCTTGAGCACGACTATACGACCCTTGGGCACGACTATACGACCTTGAGCACGACTATACGACCTTGAGCACGACTATACGACCTTGAGCACGACTATACGACCCTTGAGTTTGAATATACGACCCTTGAGCACGACTATACGACCTTGAGCACGACTATACGACCCTTGAGTTTGAATATACGACCCTTGAGCACGACTATACGACCCTTGAGTTTGAATATACGACCCTTGAGTTTGAATATACGACCTTGAACACGACTATACGACCCTTGGGCACGACTATACGACTCTTGAACTCGACTATACGACCCTTGGGCACGACTATACGACCCTTGAGTTTGAATATACGACCTTGAACACGACTATACGACTCTTGAACTCGACTATACGACCCTTGAGTTTGAATATACGACCTTGAACACGACTATATGACCCTTGAACACGACTATACGACTCTTGAACTCGACTATACGACCCTTGAGCACGACTATAACGACCCTTGAACACGACTATATGACCCTTGAGCATGACTATACGACCCTTGAGTTTGAATATACGACCCTTGAGCACGACTATACGACCTTGAGCACGACTATACGACTCTTGAACTCGACTATACGACCCTTGAGTTTGAATATACGACCTTGAACACGACTATATGACCCTTGAGCATGACTATACGACCCTTGAGTTTGAATATACGACCCTTGAGCACGACTATACGACCCTTGAGTTTGAATATACGACCTTGAACACGACTATATGACCCTTGAGCATGACTATACGACCCTTGAGTTTGAATATACGACCTTGAACACGACTATACGACCCTTGAGTTTGAATATACGACCTTGAACACGACTATACGACTCTTGAACTCGACTATACGACCCTTGGGCACGACTATACGACCTTGAGCACGACTATACGACCTTGAGCACGACTATACGACCTTGAGCACGACTATACGACCCTTGAGTTTGAATATACGACCTTGAACACGACTATATGACCCTTGAGCATGACTATACGACCCTTGAGTTTGAATATACGACCTTGAACACGACTATACGACCTTGAGCACGACTATACGACCCTTGAGTTTGAATATACGACCTTGAACACGACTATATGACCCTTGAGCATGACTATACGACCCTTGAGTTTGAATATACGACCTTGAACACGACTATATGACCCTTGAGCATGACTATACGACCCTTGAACACGACTATATGACCCTTGAGCATGACTATACGACCCTTGAGCACGACTATACGACCCTTGAGTTTGAATATACGACCTTGAACACGACTATATGACCCTTGAACACGACTATATGACCCTTGAGCATGACTATACGACCCTTGGGCACGACTATACGACCCTTGAGTTTGAATATACGACCCTTGAGCACGACTATACGACCCTTGAGTTTGAATATACGACCCTTGAGCACGACTATACGACCCTTGAGTTTGAATATACGACCCTTGAGTTTGAATATACGACCCTTGAGTTTGAATATACGACCCTTGAGTTTGAATATACGACCTTGAACACGACTATATGACCCTTGAGCATGACTATACGACCCTTGAGTTTGAATATACGACCCTTGAGTTTGAATATACGACCTTGAACACGACTATATGACCCTTGAGCATGACTATACGACCCTTGAGTTTGAATATACGACCCTTGAACACGACTATATGACCCTTGAGCATGACTATACGACCCTTGAACACTACTATACGACCCTTGAACACGACTATATGACCCTTGAACACGACTATACGACCCTAGAACACGACTATACGACTCTTGAACTCGACTATACGACCCTTGAGCACGACTATACGACCTTGAGCACGACTATACGACTCTTGAACTCGACTATACGACCCTTGAGTTTGAATATACGACCTTGAACACGACTATACGACCTTGAGCACGACTATACGACCTTGAGCACGACTATACGACCTTGAGCACGACTATACGACTCTTGAACTCGACTATACGACCCTTGAACACGACTATATGACCCTTGAACACGACTATATGACCCTTGAGCATGACTATACGACCCTTGGGCACGACTATACGACCCTTGAGTTTGAATATACGACCTTGAACACGACTATACGACTCTTGAACTCGACTATACGACCCTTGGGCACGACTATACGACCCTTGAGTTTGAATATACGACCCTTGAGTTTGAATATACGACCCTTGAGTTTGAATATACGACCTTGAACACGACTATATGACCCTTGAACACGACTATATGACCCTTGAGCATGACTATACGACCCTTGAGTTTGAATATACGACCCTTGAGCACGACTATACGACCTTGAACACGACTATATGACCCTTGAGCATGACTATACGACCCTTGAGTTTGAATATACGACCTTGAACACGACTATACGACTCTTGAACTCGACTATACGACCCTTGAGCACGACTATACGACCTTGAGCACGACTATACGACCTTGAGCACGACTATACGACCTTGAGCACGACTATACGACCCTTGAGTTTGAATATACGACCTTGAACACGACTATACGACTCTTGAACTCGACTATACGACCCTTGAGTTTGAATATACGACCTTGAACACGACTATATGACCCTTGAGCATGACTATACGACCCTTGAGTTTGAATATACGACCTTGAACACGACTATATGACCCTTGAACACGACTATACGACCCTTGAGTTTGAATATACGACCTTGAACACGACTATATGACCCTTGAGCATGACTATACGACCCTTGAGTTTGAATATACGACCTTGAACACGACTATACGACTCTTGAACTCGACTATACGACCCTTGAGCACGACTATACGACCCTAGAACACGACTATACGACCTTGAGCACGACTATACGACCTTGAGCACGACTATACGACCCTTGGGCACGACTATACGACCTTGAACACGACTATATGACCCTTGAGCATGACTATACGACCCTTGGGCACGACTATACGACCCTTGAGTTTGAATATACGACCTTGAACACGACTATATGACCCTTGAGCATGACTATACGACCCTTGGGCACGACTATACGACTCTTGAACTCGACTATACGACCCTTGAGCACGACTATACGACTCTTGAACTCGACTATACGACCCTTGGGCACGACTATACGACCTTGAACACGACTATATGACCCTTGAGCATGACTATACGACCCTTGAGTTTGAATATACGACCCTTGAGCACGACTATACGACCTTGAACACGACTATATGACCCTTGAGCATGACTATACGACCCTTGAGTTTGAATATACGACCTTGAACACGACTATATGACCCTTGAGCATGACTATACGACCCTTGAGTTTGAATATACGACCTTGAACACGACTATATGACCCTTGAGCATGACTATACGACCCTTGAGTTTGAATATACGACCCTTGAGCACGACTATACGACTCTTGAACTCGACTATACGACCCTTGAGCACGACTATACGACCCTTGAGTTTGAATATACGACCCTTGAACACACTATACGACCCTTGAACACGACTATATGACCCTTGAACACGACTATACGACTCTTGAACTCGACTATACGACCCTTGAACACACTATACGACCCTTGAGCACGACTATACGACCTTGAGCACGACTATACGACCTTGAGCACGACTATACGACCTTGAACACGACTATATGACCCTTGAACACGACTATACGACCCTTGAGTTTGAATATACGACCCTTGAGTTTGAATATACGACCCTTGAGTTTGAATATACGACCCTTGAGTTTGAATATACGACCCTTGAGTTTGAATATACGACCTTGAACACGACTATACGACTCTTGAACTCGACTATACGACCCTTGAGTTTGAATATACGACCCTTGAGTTTGAATATACGACCCTTGAGTTTGAATATACGACCCTTGAGTTTGAATATACGACCTTGAACACGACTATACGACTCTTGAACTCGACTATACGACCCTTGAACACGACTATACGACCCTTGAGTTTGAATATACGACCTTGAACACGACTATATGACCCTTGAACACGACTATATGACCCTTGAACACGACTATATGACCCTTGAGCATGACTATACGACCCTTGAGTTTGAATATACGACCTTGAACACGACTATACGACCTTGAACACGACTATATGACCCTTGAACACGACTATACGACCCTTGAGTTTGAATATACGACCTTGAACACGACTATACGACCCTTGAGTTTGAATATACGACCTTGAACACGACTATATGACCCTTGAGCATGACTATACGACCCTTGAGTTTGAATATACGACCTTGAACACGACTATATGACCCTTGAACACGACTATACGACCCTTGAGTTTGAATATACGACCCTTGAGTTTGAATATACGACCTTGAACACGACTATATGACCCTTGAACACGACTATATGATGGAAGGGTAGTAAGTGTGGCAACACCGCGTGGTCACGAGAGACAGAGAGAGAGAGAGAGAGAGAGAGAGAGAGAGAGAGAGAGAGAGAGAGAGAGAAGAGAGAGAGAGAGAGAGAGAGATGTGACCCAATCATGGGTCTCCCTGTAATATTATTTATCTACTACGTAACAAATTATCACATTGTAAGAATAATGTCAAAGTAATTAACACGTAAGATAATCCATGGTGTGTTATCATGCGTTTGGCTGTGGGGTAATTATAGTAATCAAATTATCAAACTCATAATTGTCCATTGTCCATAGCAGGTCTAATTAAACCAAGTGCAAACATTAATTATTTACGTTGTTTACAAACAAGAACCATACAGGAACACAGACTCACATAAGACCATCACGTACAATGGATCCAGTGTGGCATAGTGAGGCACTGAACCAGATCCAGTGTGGCATAGTGACCACAGTGACATAGTGAGGCACTGAACCAGATCCAGTGTGGCATGGTGACCACAGTGACATAGTGAGGCACTGAACCAGATCCAGTGTGGCATAGTGACCACAGTGACATAGTGAGGCACTGAACCAGATCCAGTGTGGCATAGTGACCACAGTGACATAGTGAGGCACTGAACCAGATCCAGTGTGGCATAGTGACCACAGTGACATAGTGAGGCACTGAACCAGATCCAGTGTGGCATAGTGACCACAGTGACATAGTGAGGCACTGAACCAGATCCAGTGTGGCATAGTGACCACAGTGACATAGTGAGGCACTGAACCAGATCCAGTGTGGCATAGTGACCACAGTGACATAGTGAGGCACTGAACCAGATCCAGTGTGGCATAGTGACCACAGTGACATAGTGAGGCACTGAACCAGATCCAGTGTGGCATAGTGACCACAGTGACATAGTGAGGCACTGAACCAGAAAAACCTGAAATACTCGCTTTGGTAACCCAATGTGATTTTGGGTCACGAGAGGACACAGACGAGACACAGTATGTACCTTATCTACCCAGCTGAAGGACACAGACGAGACACAGTATGTACCTTATCTACCCAGCTGAAGGACACAGACGAGACACAGTATGTACCTTATCTACCCAGCTGAAGGACACAGACGAGACACAGTATGTACCATATCTACCCAGCTGAAGGACACAGACGAGACACAGTATGTACCTTATCTACCCAGCTGAAGGACACAGACGAGACACAGTATGTACCTTATCTACCCAGCTGAAGGACACAGACGAGACACAGTATGTACCTTATCTACCCAGCTGAAGGACACAGACGAGACACAGTATGTACCTTATCTACCCAGCTGAAGGACACAGACGAGACACAGTATGTACCTTATCTACCCAGCTGAAGGACACAGACGAGACACAGTATGTACTCTATCTACCTACCAATGTCCATATGAGACACAGATAACTTCAAATCCAACATGGCAGCGTAGTTGGGTCGACCATCTATCTGTTCGAGCCCCAGCCAGGATCGTGGTTGGGTCGACCATCTATCTGTTCGAGCACCAGCCAGGATCGTGGTTGGGTCGACCATCTATCTATTCGAGCACCAGCCAGGATCGTGGTTGGGTCGACCATCTATCTGTTCCAGCACCAGCCAGGATCGTGGTTGGGTCGACCATCTATCTATTCGAGCACCAGCCAGGATCGTGGTTAGGGTCGACCATCTATCTGTTCCAGCACCAGCCAGGATCGTGGTTGGGTCGACCATCTATCTGTTCCAGCACCAGCCAGGATCGTGGTTGGGTCGACCATCTATCTATTCGAGCACCAGCCAGGATCGTGGTTGGGTCGACCATCTAACTATTCGAGCACCAGCCAGGATCGTGGTTGGGTCGACCATCTATCTATTCGAGCACCAGCCAGGATCCCAGCTGGGGGCAAGAGTCTTAAAGACGTGCTTGTGACGTGTTTGACCCAGCCACCTGACGTGGGTGGGAGGGGGACGACGAGGGTCTGTACTGCGCTCGGGCCACAGACCCACTCACACCCAGAGACCCTACGACTGCAGGCCAGCGAAGACCATGTGTGACAAACTGAACCCTAAAATGAACTTGATAGAACCAGGGAACAAGTCAATAGCTATTTTGAATTAGGTTGTTTAGTTACTATTAGCGTTTGTTTTAGGATGTAATACCATATTATTTCTGATACAGTAAGTTGTCGTACATGTTTAAGATAACCCAGTGATTACGATCACCAACATGTTATTATATTTAGGTATTAAATGTAAGAAGGTGATTGGCTTTTCCTTATTATTCAGGGAAATGAGGAGTCAAAGTATGCTTGGTAGTTCCTTGGCTTAGCTGGGTCATTCATGTCCTAATTAAGGGGTTTTATTTAAACCATGGTTATTGGCTGCCATGGTAATATCATCAACTATCAAATAATGATCTGTGGTAATTACTATCTATCTATCTATCTATCTATCTATCTATCTATCTATCTATCAAGTGAGAAACTACAGAAGTTGGCAGCTGAGTTTGGAAAAGTGTGTGGAGGAAGAAAGTCGAGAGTAAATGTGAATAAGAGCAAGGTTATTAGGTACAGTAGGGTTGAGGGTCAAGTCAATTGGGAGGTAAGTTTGAATGGAGAAAAACTGGAGGAAGTGAAGTGTTTTAGATATCTGGGAGTGGATTTGGCAGCGGATGGAACCATGGAAGCAGAAGTGAGTCACAAGGTGGGGGAGGGGGCGAAGGTTCTGAGAGCGTTGAAGAATGTTTGGAAGGCGAGAACATTATCTCGGGGAGCAAAAATGGGTATGTTTGAAGGAATAGTGGTTCCAACAATGTTGTATGGTTGCGAGGCGTGGGCTATAAATAGAGTTGTGCGGAGGAGGATGGATGTACTGGAAATGAGATGTTTGAGGACAATATGTGGTGTGAGGTGGTTTGATCGAGTAAGTAATGAAAGGGTAAGAGAGATGTGTGGAAATAAAAAGAGCGTGGTTGAGAGAGCAGAAGAGGGTGTGTTGAAATGGTTTCGTCACATGGAGAGAATGAGTGAGGAAAGATTGACCAAGAGGATATATGTGTCAGAGGTGGAGGGAAGGAGGAGAAGTGAGAGACTAAATTGGAGGTGGAAGGATCGAGTGAAAAAGATTTTGAGCGATAGGGGCCTGAACATAGAGGAGGGTGAAAGGCGTGCAAGAAATAGAGCAAATTGGAACGATGTGGTATACCGCGGTCGACGTGCTGTCAATGGATTGAACCAGGGCATGTGAAACATCTGAGGTAAACCATTGAAAGATCTGTAGGGCCTGGATGTGGAAAGGGAGCTGTGGTTTCGGTGCATTATTACATGACAGCTAGAGACTGAGTGTGAACGAATGTGGCCTTTGTTGTCATTTTTTCGTGGTAGCGCCAGGAGTGGATGAAGGCAAGTATGAATATGTACATGTGTATATATGTATATGTCTGTGTATGTGTATGTATATGTATGTATATGTGTATATGTTGATATGTATATGTATGTGTATGCACATTTACGTGTATGGGAGTTCATGTATATGTGTGTGTGTGTGTGTGTGTATAAGTGGATGTGTCATTCTTCGTCTGTTTCCAGGTGCCACCTCGCTGATGTGGGAAACGGCGATCAAGTATAATAAGATAACAAATATATACGGATGAAAAGTGAAATACTAGGATTAAGAAGTCATGACCAGCTGGCTACCTTCACCCTACAACGACAGTGAGACGTGACCAGCTGGCTACCTTCACTCTACAACGACAGTGAGACGTGACCAGCTGGCTACCTTCACTCTACAACGACAGTAAGACGTGACCAGCTGGCTACCTTCACCCTACAACGACAGTGAGACGTGACCAGCTGGCTACCTTCACCCTACAACGACAGTGAGACGTGACCAGCTGGCTACCTTCACCCTACAACGACAGTGAGACGTGACCAGCTGGCTACCTTCACTCTACAACGACAGTGAGACGTGACCAGCTGGCTACCTTCACCCTACAACGACAGTGAGACGTGACCAGCTGGCTACCTTCACCCTACAACGACAATGGGACGTGACCAGCTGGCTACCTTCACCCTACAACGACAGTGAGACGTGACCAGCTGGCTACCTTCACCCTACAACGACAGTAAGACATGACCAGCTGGCTACCTTCACCCTACAACGACAGTGAGACGTGACCAGCTGGCTACCTTCACCCTACAACGACAGTAAGACATGACCAGCTGGCTACCTTCACCCTACAACGACAATGGGACGTGACCAGCTGGCTACCTTCACCCTACAACGACAGTGAGACGTGACCAGCTGGCTACCTTCACTCTACAACGACAGTGAGACGTGACCAGCTGGCTACCTTCACTCTACAACGACAGTAAGACGTGACCAGCTGGCTACCTTCACCCTACAACGACAGTGAGACGTGACCAGCTGGCTACCTTCACCCTACAACGACAGTGAGACGTGACCAGCTGGCTACCTTCACCCTACAACGACAGTGAGACGTGACCAGCTGGCTACCTTCACTCTACAACGACAATGGGACGTGACCAGCTGGCTACCATCACCATACAACGACAGTGAGACCTGACCAGCTGGTAAATCAACAGTAAGACGTGACCAGCTTCTAAATCAACAGTAAGACGTGACCAGCTGGCTACCTTCCCTCTACAACAACAGTAAGACGTGACCAGCTGGTAAACCAACAGTAAGACGTGACCAGCTGGTAAACCAACAGTAAGACGTGACCAGCTGGTAAACCAACAGTAAGACGTGACCAGTTGGTAAACCAACAGTAAGACGTGACCAGCTGGTAAATCAACAGTAAGACGTGACCAGCTGGTAAATCAACAGTAAGACGTGACCAGCTGGTAAACCAACTGTAAGACGTGACCAGCTGGTAAACCAACTGTAAGACGTGACCAGCTGGTAAATCAACAGTAAGACGTGACCAGCTGGTAAATCAACAGTAAGACGTGACCAGCTGGTAAACCAACAGTAAGACGTGACCAGCTGGTAAACCAACTGTAAGACGTGACCAGCTGGTAAACCAACTGTAAGACGTGACCAGCTGGTAAATCAACAGTAAGACGTGACCAGCTGGTAAACCAACAGTAAGACGTGACCAGCTGGTAAACCAACTGTAAGACGTGACCAGCTGGTAAACCAACTGTAAGACGTGACCAGCTGGTAAATCAACAGTAAGACGTGACCAGCTGGTAAATCAACAGTAAGACGTGACCAGCTGGTAAACCAACAGTAAGACGTGACCAGCTGGTAAACCAACAGTAAGACGTGACCAGCTGGTAAACCAACTGTAAGACGTGACCAGCTGGTAAACCAACTGTAAGACGTGACCAGCTGGTAAATCAACAGTAAGACGTGACCAGCTGGTAAATCAACAGTAAGACGTGACCAGCTGGTAAATCAACAGTAAGACGTGACCAGCTGGTAAATCAACAGTAAGACGTGACCAGCTGGTAAACCAACAGTAAGACGTGACCAGCTGGTAAACCAACAGTAAGACGTGACCAGCTGGTAAACCAACTGTAAGACGTGACCAGCTGGTAAACCAACTGTAAGACGTGACCAGCTGGTAAATCAACAGTAAGACGTGACCAGCTGGTAAATCAACAGTAAGACGTGACCAGCTGGTAAATCCAATGATGAAATTGAACTGTTGGTATGAATCATCCTAGTTCAGGGAGCCGTTGCAACAGGAACAAGTGTAAACAAACGGCACAGGAGAATGCATAACACCTTCTCCTTCGTCTCTGTTATCATGAAGCTCATATGAGTGCATGTGAGTCTGTGTGAGACGACTGTAACCTGTGTGAGACGAGTGTAACCTGTGTGAGACGACTGTAACCTGTGTGAGACGACTGTAACCTGTGTGAGACGACTGTAACGTGTGTGAGACGACTGTAACCTGTGTGAGACGAGTGTAACCTGTGTAAGACGAGTGTAACCTGTGTGAGACGAGTGTAACCTGTGTGAGACGAGTGTAACCTGTGTGAGACGAGTGTAACCTGTGTGAGACGGGTGTAACCTGTGTGAGACGACTGTAACCTGTGTGAGACGACTGTAACCTGTGTGAGACGACTGTAACCTGTGTGAGACGAGTGTAACCTGTGTGAGACGACTGTAACCTGTGTGAGACGACTGTAACCTGTGTGAGACGAGTGTAACCTGTGTGAGACGACTGTAACCTGTGTGAGACGAGTGTAACCTGTGTGAGACGAGTGTAACCTGTGTGAGACGAGTGTAACCTGTGTGAGACGAGTGTAACCTGTGTGAGACGACTGTAACCTGTGTGAGACGACTGTAACCTGTGTGAGACGACTGTAACCTGTGTGAGACGGGTGTAACCTGTGTGAGACGGGTGTAACCTGTGTGAGACGACTGTAACCTGTGTGAGACGAGTGTAACCTGTGTGAGACGACTGTAACGTGTGTGAGACGAGTGTAACGTGTGTGAGACGAGTGTAACCTGTGTGAGACGACTGTAACCTGTGTGAGACGAGTGTAACCTGTGTGAGACGACTGTAACCTGTGTGAGACGAGTGTAACCTATGTGAGACGAGTGTAACCTGTGTGAGACGAGTGTAACCTGTGTGAGACGACTGTAACCTGTGTGAGACGACTGTAACCTGTGTGAGACGAGTGTAACCTGTGTGAGACGACTGTAACCTGTGTGAGACGAGTGTAACCTGTGTGAGACGACTGTAACCTGTGTGAGACGACTGTAACCTGTGTGAGACGACTGTAACGTGTGTGAGACGAGTGTAACCTGTGTGAGACGAGTGTAACCTGTGTGAGACGACTGTAACCTGTGTGAGACGACTGTAACCTGTGTGAGACGACTGTAACGTGTGTGAGACGACTGTAACCTGTGTGAGACGAGTGTAACCTGTGTAAGACGAGTGTAACCTGTGTGAGACGAGTGTAACCTGTGTGAGACGAGTGTAACCTGTGTGAGACGAGTGTAACCTGTGTGAGACGGGTGTAACCTGTGTGAGACGACTGTAACCTGTGTGAGACGACTGTAACCTGTGTGAGACGACTGTAACCTGTGTGAGACGAGTGTAACCTGTGTGAGACGACTGTAACCTGTGTGAGACGACTGTAACCTGTGTGAGACGAGTGTAACCTGTGTGAGACGACTGTAACCTGTGTGAGACGAGTGTAACCTGTGTGAGACGAGTGTAACCTGTGTGAGACGAGTGTAACCTGTGTGAGACGGGTGTAACCTGTGTGAGACGAGTGTAACCTGTGTGAGACGACTGTAACCTGTGTGAGACGACTGTAACCTGTGTGAGACGGGTGTAACCTGTGTGAGACGGGTGTAACCTGTGTGAGACGACTGTAACCTGTGTGAGACGAGTGTAACCTGTGTGAGACGACTGTAACGTGTGTGAGACGAGTGTAACGTGTGTGAGACGAGTGTAACCTGTGTGAGACGACTGTAACCTGTGTGAGACGAGTGTAACCTGTGTGAGACGACTGTAACCTGTGTGAGACGAGTGTAACCTATGTGAGACGAGTGTAACCTGTGTGAGACGAGTGTAACCTGTGTGAGACGACTGTAACCTGTGTGAGACGACTGTAACCTGTGTGAGACGAGTGTAACCTGTGTGAGACGACTGTAACCTGTGTGAGACGAGTGTAACCTGTGTGAGACGAGTGTAACCTGTGTGAGACGAGTGTGAGCTGGTGTAGTGAACTAACTCTGTGAGTGTGTGTGTGTGAGTGTGTGTGTTGGGGGGGGAAGTCCAATGGCCAAAGAGAACCATTTCTCATAACAGTTTCTTTCGTAACGTTCTCTCGTTCATCAAATCCTACGATCATTTACCTTCATTTCTTTGCAGGTGGATGGATGAGCCATCTCTTTGGAGGTTTGGAGTCTTTGTAGGTCTTCTCAACGTATGGTAAATATGCTCGTAGTTCCTCCAAAAATTGATGTAATTAGCTCAGTGTCATTCAGTAGTTACGATAGTTTGAATGTGTGGGTGTTTGGGGGCCAGACTGGCGCGTAGGGCTCACCACCATCCCTTCCTCCCTCTTCTCTGTTTATCCCTCACACTTCTCTTCACCTGATGTAGAAAACGAGCTTGGCTATTGTCCGTAGAAAACGGGTCAACAACAATAGCCGAGAGAAGATGGGAAATTCCGTCGTCAACATTATAGTGATAATGGCTACTTTTGTTGTGGTTTTTCTTTTGGTGTTTGACGTCGTTCTGAGGCGACGTGTGTGGTTCAGGGGGCAAGGTCAGGTGGAGGGAGGAAAGGTGGATCATTAAGCTTCATAGCTGTGGTGGAAACGTTTGTGGTGGAGGGAGGGAGTGGTGGAGGGAGTGGTGGAGGGAGGGAGTGGTGGAGGGTGTAGTATCGACCCCGTGCGTGAGAAGGACGTGGTTGTCAGTGAGCCAGAGTGTGGTGGCCAGTTCGCACGGTGGCCCACACCCTTCCACCTTCCACCACGCTGTCTCACGCTCGTCCAACCTCCTCCTCTTCTTCTTCTTCCTCTTCCTCTTCTTCCTCTTCTTCTTCCTTCTCTTCTCTCTCCTTCCTCTCCTCCCTCCCTTCTTCTCTCCTCCCTCTCTCTCGCTCGTACCAGCTCGTCCCAGCCTCGTACTCGCTCCCTTCGACGTCGTCTGCGTCAGGTGGCTCCTCCTCCGGCCGCAGCTCACACCAGCCGGCCCCAGCTTGGTCGAGTGATCCTCCAGCGGCGGCGGAGCGCGTGCCGCCCCTCGCTACCTCGCCCTTGAAGGCTCACCCTCGGAAACTGTCGGAGAAGCGAGCTCGCAGTGCCTCCATCCCACAGTCGCCCTCCATCTGCCTCTCGTGGAGTAGCAGCGCGCGGGAGGCCGACCGCTTCCCCCGCAGCGTCTCACTACCGGACTCCCCCCTGGAGGAGGAGCACCTCTGGAGCGACACGGTCTCCGAGTCGTCCTCGAGCCACGCCAACCCTTGGAGTCGCCTCCTCCTTCGATCGCCCTCCTCCCTGGCCTCGCTCTCGGGCTCGCCCTCCTACGTCTCCCTGGCCTCCAGTCCTCCTTCGTCGCCACCGTCCTCGCCCTCGGGAGACCGTGGCTTCGCCATGCCCAGGCCCCTGACCCAGAGCGCCCTCATGAGGCCCTTCGTAGCCCTAGCCCTACCTGGCATGTACCTGGTGTACAAGTACAACCAGTACAAGCGACAGCAGCAGGAAGCCAACCGCAGGAAGGCAGCAGAAAGAGAACTGGCTCAACTGAACCACAAAATCGTAAGTACAACCATTTACTTGTCTACCACCTACTGACGCCATCTGTCTTCCTCCTGCTGTACTGACAGATGGTACTCCTCTTACTGACGCCATCTGTCTTCCTCCTAGTGTACTGACAGATGGTACTCCTCTTACTGACGCCATCTGTCTTCCTCCTGGTGTACTGACAGATGGTACTCCTCTTACTGAAGCCATCTGTCTTCCCCCTGGTGTACTGACAGATGGTACTCCTCTTACTGACGCCATCTGTCTTCCCCCTGGTGTACTGACAGATGGTACTCCTCTTACTGACGCCATCTGTCTTGTACTGACGCAATCTGGCTTCCTAGCGGTGTACTGACAGATGGTACTCCTCTTACTGACGCCATCTGTCTTCCCCGTGGTGTACTGACAGATGGTACTCCTCTTACTGACGCCATCTGTCTTCCCCCTGGTGTACTGACGCCATCTGTCTTCCTCGTGGTGTACTGACGCCATCTGTCTTCCTCGTGGTGTACTGACGCCATCTGTCTTCCCCCTGGTGTACTGACAGATGGTACTCCTCTTACTGACGCCATCTGTCTTCCTCGTGGTGTACTGACAGATGGTACTCCTCTTACTGACGCCATCTGTCTTCCCCCTGGTGTACTGACAGATGGTACTCCTCTTACTGACGCCATCTGTCTTCCTCCTGGTGTACTGACAGATGGTACTCCTCTTACTGACGCCATCTGTCTTCCCAGTGGTGTACTGACAGATGGTACTCCTCTTACTGACGCCATCTGTCTACCCCCTGGTGTACTGACAGATGGTACTCCTCTTACTGACGCCATCTGTCTTCCTCCTAGTGTACTGACAGATGGTACTCCTCTTACTGACGCCATCTGTCTTCCTCGAGGTGTACTGACAGATGGTACTCTTCTTACTGACGCCATCTGTCTTCCCCCTGGTGTACTGACAGATGGTACTCCTCTTACTGACGCCATCTGTCTTCCCAGTGGTGTACTGACAGATGGTACTCCTCTTACTGACGCCATCTGTCTACCCCCTGGTGTACTGACAGATGGTACTCCTCTTACTGACGCCATCTGTCTTCCTCCTAGTGTACTGACAGATGGTACTCCTCTTACTGACGCCATCTGTCTTCCTCGAGGTGTACTGACAGATGGTACTCTTCTTACTGACGCCATCTGTCTTCCCCCTGGTGTACTGACAGATGGTACTCCTCTTTATGTCGCTATCTGTGGTGTACTGACGCCATCTGTCTTCCTCGAGGTGTACTGACAGATGGTACTCCTCTTACTGACGCCATCTGTCTTCCTCGTGGTGTACTGACAGATGGTACTCCTCTTACTGACGCCATCTGTCTTCCTCGAGGTGTACTGACAGATGGTACTCCTCTTACTGAAGCCATCTGTCTTCCCCCAGGTGTACTGACAGATGGTACTCCTCTTACTGACGCCATCTGTCTTCCTCCTGCTGTACTGACAGATGGTACTCCTCTTACTGACGCCATCTGTCTTCCCCCTGGTGTACTGACAGATGGTACTCCTCTTACTGACGCCATCTGTCTTCCTCCTAGTGTACTGACAGATGGTACTCCTCTTACTGACGCCATCTGTCTTCTTCCTGGTGTACTGACAGATGGTACTCGTCTTAATGACGCCATCTGTCTTCCCCCTGGTGTACTGACGCCATCTGTCTTCCCCCTGCTGCACTGACAGATGGTACTCCTCTTACTGACGCCATCTGTCTTCCTCGAGGTGTACTGACAGATGGTACTCTTCTTACTGACGCCATCTGTCTTCCTCGTGGTGTACTGACAGATGGTACTCCTCTTACTGACGCCATCTGTCTTCCCCCTGGTGTACTGACAGATGGTACTCCTCTTACTGACGCCATCTGTCTTCCCCCTGGTGTACTGACAGATGGTACTCCTCCTCCACCATCTCGATGCCCGTCAACATAAACCGTCTATAGTCCACAGTTCTTGTCCGCTGGTCCACTGGTCCATATTCCACAGTTCCTGTCCACTGGTCCATATTCCACAGTTCCTGTCCACTGGTCCACTGGTCCATATTCCACAGTTCTTGTCCGCTGGTCCACTGGTCCATATTCCACAGTTCCTGTCCACTGGTCCATATTCCACAGTTCCTGTCCACTGGTCCACTGGTCCATATTCCACAGTTCTTGTCCGCTGGTCCACTGGTCCATATTCCACAGTTCCTGTCCACTGGTCCATATTCCACAGTTCCTGTCCACTGGTCCACTGGTCCATATTCCACAGTTCTTGTCCGCTGGTCCACTGGTCCATATTCCACAGTTCCTGTCCACTGGTCCATATTCCACAGTTCCTGTCCACTGGTCCACTGGTCCATATTCCACAGTTCCTGTCCACTGGTCCACTGGTCCATATTCCACAGTTCCTGTCCACTGGTCCATATTCTACAGTTCCTGTCCACTGGTCCATATTCCACAGTTCCTGTCCGCTGGTCCACTGGTCCATATTCCATAGTTCCTGTCCACTGGTCCATATTCCACAGTTCCTGTCCGCTGGTCCACTGGTCCATATTCCATAGTTCCTGTCCACTGGTCCATATTCCACAGTTCCTGTCCACTGGTCCACTGGTCCATATTCCACAGTTCCTGTCCACTGGTCCATATTCCACAGTTCCTGTCCGCTGGTCCACTGGTCCATATTCCATAGTTCCTGTCCACTGGTCCGCTGGTCCGCTGGTCCACTGGAATTAGCGAGTGGTCGATCTATAGCGCGATCGATTACCTCCGTGTTACGTGCTAACCTTAAACGCGTTGCTGGAGCGGTCAACACGACGGGCTCTCTCTTTCTCACTCTCTCTCTCTCTCTCTCTCTCTCGTCGTGTTGACTGTGGATGCCAGAGAGAGAGAGGCTGGCTGGACCATCTCTCACTGTTCGTCACTGTTCGTCACTGTTCGTCCGAGCGATGACCAGCTGTCAACACCTTCACTGACATCACTGCTGGGCTGAAGCTCAGACAGAAGACGTAGACGGGAGAAACCCCTGAAATCATGCCAAAATGGACAGCGCGCGCGCGCGCGCGAGACTTTACTGTCCTTCTGTCTATGGACAGAAGGCTTCATCCAGGCCAGGTCTTAGACATGAAAAAGAGTTGAAAGAAACAAGTAGAAAAATAACGACAGAAATTTAAAAAACGTAGAAGAAACCATCGTGTTTGGATGGGGCCACGAGACAGTGCTAAAGCTAAGCGGTGGAAGTAAAGAAACCATCACCAAAACGGCTCATCCTCGACTTGCTGTGGGTCGCAGAGCAATCGCGTGACGCCGTAACTGGCTCTGTGTTACATAGGGGGGGGGGGGGGAAGGGGAGGGACTCAAGCACTCAGTTCTCGAAGAGTGAAAGAGAACACAACACAAGGTCAAACAAGGTCAAACAAGGTCAAATAAGGTCAAGGTGTGAGGTCAGATTAATATACTAATTAGCGTTGCTTGGCACGAATGGGTTAATCATAATATGGACAAATATATTGAGGAAGAATTGGATAGAAAAGTTATTATTATTATCATTTTGCTTTGTCGCTGTCTCCCGCGTTTGCGAGGTAGCGCAAGGAAGAGAATGAGTCAGGTAAACACGATTCCCAGTTTCTTTTAGAGGTAGACTTAGCTGACAGCATAATGTGGCGTAGCAGGTGTCAGTCACGCGCATGCTGACATACATAGTGTGCTGACACCAGGTTACATTGTGTCAGCATCAGCAGTTAAGACACAGTAACATGTCTACACACACACACACACTCGCACAGACATGTCTACACACACACTCACACACAGTAACATGTCTACACACACACACACACACACACACACACACAGTAACATGTCTACACACACACTCACACACAGTAACATGTCTACACACACACACACACACACACACACACACACACACACACACACAGTAACATGTCTACACACACACTCACACACAGAAACATGTCTACACACACACACACACGCACACACACACACACACACAGTAACATGTCTACACACACACTCACACACAATAACATGTCTACACACACACACACACAGTAACATGTCTACACACACACACACACTCGCACAGAGTAACATGTCTACACACACACACACTCACTCGCACACAGTAACATGTCTACACACACACTCACACACAGTAACATGTCTACACACACACACACACACACACACACACACACACACACACATACACACACACAGTAACATGTCTACACACACATACTCGCACAGAGTAACATGTCTACACACACACACACACACTCGCACACAGTAACATGTCTACACACACACACACACTCACACAGTAACATGTCTACACACACACTCACACAGTAACATGTCTACACACACACTCACACACAGTAACATGTCTACACACACACACACACACACACAGTAACATGTCTACACACACACACTCGCACAGAGTAACATGTCTACACACACACACACACTCGCACACAGTAACATGTCTACACACACACACACACACACTCGCACACAGTAACATGTCTACACACACACTCACACACAGTAACATGTCTACACACACACACTCGCACAGAGTAACATGTCTACACACACACACACACACACTCGCACAGACATGTCTACACACACACTCACACACAGTAACATGTCTACACACTCACACTCGCACACAGTAACATGTCTACACACACACTCACACACAGTAACATGTCTACACACACACTCACACACAGTAACATGTCTACACTCACACTCACACACAGTAACATGTCTACACTCACACTCACACACAGTAACATGTCTACACACACACTCACACACAGTAACATGTCTACACACACTCACACACAGTAACATGTCTACACTCACACTCGCACACAGTAACATGTCTACACTCACACTCGCACACAGTAACATGTCTACACACACACTCACACACAGTAACATGTCTACACACACACTCACACAGTAACATGTCTACACTCACACTCACACACAGTAACATGTTTACACACACTCACACACAGTAACATGTCTACACACACACTCACACACAGTAACATGTCTACACACACACTCACACACAGTAACATTGTCACTACTTCCCACACCAGGGGAATGCGTTGAATGATAACCATGATAATAATCATGTTAATCATAATAATAACAATGATAATCATGTTAATCATGATAATAACAACATTAATGTTATTAACTGTATCTTGAAAGCCTTTCTGTACACCGAGATCTATAAGGAGTTAGAAGCCTTGTTCAGTTGTGGGAACTCCCTGTGTTGTGAGCAGTTTGATGTGGTTCTATATACGATGGAATTGTCCTTGTATAGTGTTGTGATCCCACTCTTACCTGACCACACCCGCTTATCATCCCTCTATCTCATCTTATATATATATATATATATATATATATATATATATATATATATATATATATATATATGTATATATATATATATATATATATATATATATATATATATATATATACATATATATATATATATATATATATATATATATATATATATATATATATATATATATATATATAGTATATAGTATATATGTATATATACAGTATATGCTGATAACCACAAGGAAAATGGAATACGATAAGTTCCCAAGTGCACTTTCGTGTAATGATCACATCATCAGGGGAGATACAAAATATGATGGAAGAAAAGGAACAATCAATTAATAAACAAGGAAGAGACGTAGTTAAGACGCCACTGGTAAACCAATGGCAGAGGAGAGACGGAATGTTGGTGATGGTATGTTGGTGATGGTATGTTGGTGATGGTATGTTGGTGATGGTATGTTGGTGATGGGATGTTGGTGATGGTATGTTGGTGATGGTATGTTGGTGATGGTATGTTGGTGATGGTATGTTGGTGATGGTATGTTGGTGATGGTATGTTGGTGATGGTATGTTGGTAATGGTATGTTGGTAATGGTATGTTGGTGATGGAATGTTGGTGATGGTATGTTGGTGATGGTATGTTGGTGATGGAATGTTGGTGATGGTATGTTGGTGATGGTATGTTGGTGATGGTATGTTGGTGATGGTATGTTGGTGATGGTATGTTGGTAATGGTATGTTGGTGATGGTATGTTGGTGATGCTATGTTGGTGATGGTATGTTGTGATGGTATGTTGGTTTAATGGTATGTTGGTAATGGTATGTTGGTGATGGTATGTTGGGATGGAATGTTGGTGATGGTATGTTGGTGATGGTATGTTGGTAAGGGTATGTTGGTGATGGTAGTTGGTGATGGAATGTTGGTGATGGTATGTTGGTGATGGAATGTTGGTGATGGTATGTTGGTGATGGTATGTTGGTGATGGTATGTTGGTGATGGTATGTTGGTGATGGTATGTTGGTGATGTATGTTGGTGATGGAATGTTGGTGATGGTATTTGGTGATGGTATGTTGGTGATGGAATGTTGGTGATGGTATGTTGTGATGGGATATTGGTGATGGATATATAAACTTTATAAGGTGTTTGCACGTGATGGTGAGGTGGATCGTCTGCGCGGGACGCGTAGCGGTGAACTGTACAGAAAATCAATTACATGTTAAATATAAAGTTGCTCAACTCGAACTGAATTGCGATTTGACCTTCATACACACACCACGGACGATCTGATCAATATAATATATATATATATATATATATATAATATATATTTTATATATAAAATATATATATATATATTTTTTTTTTTTTTTTTTTCAAACTATTCGCCATTTCCCGCGTTAGCGAGGTAGCGTTAAGAACAGAGAACTGGGCCACTGAGGAATATCCTCACTGCCCCCTTCTCTGTTCCTTCTTTTGGAAAATTAAAAAAAATTGAGAGGGAGGATTTCCAGCCCCCCGCTCCCTCCCCTTTTAGTCGCCTTCTACGACACGCAGGAATACGTGGGAAGTATTCTTTCTCCCCTATCCCCAGGGATATATATATATATATATATATATATATATATATATATATATATATATATATATATATATTATATATAAAATATATATATATGTGGAAGAAGAAAGTTAAGAGTAAATGTGAATAAGAGCAAGGTTATTAGGTACAGTAGGGTTGAGGGTCAAGTCAATTGGGGGGTGAGTTTGAATGGAGAAAAACTGGAGGAAGTGAAGTGTTTTAGATATCTGGGAGTGGATCTGGCAGCGGATGGAACCATGGAAGCGGAAGTGGATCATAGGTGGGGGAGGGGCAAAAATTCTGGGGGCCTTGAAGAATGTGTGGAAGTCGAGAACATTATCTCGGAAAGCAAAAATGGGTATGTTTGAAGGAATAGTGGTTCCAACAATGTTGTATGGTTGCGAGGCGTGGGCTAATGGATAGAGTTGTGCGCAGGAGGATGGATGTGCTGGAAATGAGATGTTTGAGGACAATGTGTGGTGTGAGGTGGTTTGATCGAGTGAGTAACGTAAGGGTAAGAGAGATGTGTGGAAATAAAAAGAGCGTGGTTGAGAGAGCAGAAGAGGGTGTTTTTGAAGTGGTTTGGGCACATGGAGAAATGAGTGAGGAAAGATTGACCAAGAGGATATATGTGTCGGAGGTGGAGGGAACGAGGAGAAAGGGAGACCAAATTTGGGGGGTGGAAGATGAGGAAAAAGATTTGACGATAGGGGCCGAAAAAGAAGGGTGAAAGGGGGTCAAGAAATAAAGCAAATGAGGGATGGATAGGGCGTCAACGTCTGTCAAGGTTTTAACCCAAAGCATTTGAAACACCCTGGGGTAAACCTTGAAAGATCTTAGGCCGGGATGTGGAAAGAGCGGGGTTTTTCGGTGCTTTAAAAACATACAGCTAAGACTAAGTGGAAAAGGGGCCCTTTTTGTTGCCCATTTTTTTCGTGGTAGCCGAGAGATGAAGGCAAGTAGAATAGGGTACATGTTTATTTTTATAATGTGGGGGTATGGGGTATGAAAAATGTATGTATATTGTAAAATTATATATATGTTGTTATCACATTTACGTAAGGGATTTTCATTTATATGTGTTGTGGTTGTGTGTGTTTGGTGTGTGTTGTGTATAAGTAAATTGTCATTCTCGCTTTTCCAGTGCCACCCCCTGATTTTAAAAACCCGCGATAAGTATAATAAAAACAAATAAACGGTAAAATGAAAAAACAAAAAAAATAAGTCATGACCACTCAAACCTTCACCCCCCTACAACGACAGGAACGTGACCTCGCAACCTTCACTCTACAAGACAGGAAACTGACCAGCTGGCTACCTCCCCTCCCACACGAAAAAACGTGCCCACGGCCCTCCCTTCACCCTAACAAACGACAGTGAGACCTACCAGCGGCTACCTTCACCCTACAACGACAGTGGAGTGACCAACTGCAAACCTTCACCCTACAACACAGTGGCCTACCACGGCCCCTTTCCCACTCTACAACACAGTAAAGGCCCCGTAAAACAGGCTACTTCCCCCAAAAAACAACACAGTGAACTTACCACGGGCTCCTCACCCTACAACGAAAATTTGAACGTGCCCCCCTGGCCCCCCTACCTTCACCCCCCAAACACAGTGAGACGACCACGGGCTACCTAAAACCCAAAACCCCCCGACATAAACATACCACGGGGCTACCTTAAACCCTAAAAAAACCAAAAAGGAAAAAACCCTGGCTACCTTAAACCCCTACAACGCAGTAAGACTTAACCACTGCAAAACCTTCACCCAACAACGAAAATGGGAGTGACCAACGGGCCCTTACCTTAAACCCCCCCACCCCAAGGGGAGGGGTGCCGGGGGGGCCCACCTTAAACTCAATACAACAGTAGACGTACCACTGGCTACTCACTCTACAACGACAGTAAACGTGACCACTGGCTACCTCACCCAACAACACAGTGACCGGAACGCGGCTTAACCTCACCCACAAAAGATAACTTTTACCACTGGCTACCTCCCCCTAAAAACGACAGTAGACGTGAACCACTGCTACCTTCACCTTTAAAAACAAACAATGCTTGCCCCCCAGCTGCTCCCAAACCCCATAAAACCCCGAATAACCTGACCGGGCGGGAAAAATCAATCAGTAAGACGTACCCTTCAAAAATCAACAGTAAGAAAGGACCACGGCTCCCTTTCCCCTACAAAAAACATAAACGTGACCACTGAAAACCAACATAAACGGCCACTGAAAACCAAAAAAAAAAAACGGACCATTTTGAAAAACCAACATTAAACCTTCCCAAAATGGTAAACCAACCATAAGACAGACCTCTCAGTAAACACCCTAGACTGACCCCTGGAAAACCCCCAAAAAAAGACGTTTACCAATGTAACCCAACTTAAGACTAACCCCCTGAAAAAAAAAAATTAAGACGTGACCACGGTAAATCAAAAATAAGACTGACCACTGGTAAACCCCCCGTAAGACGACCAGCTTGTAAAACAACGAAGACGGACCACTGTAAACCAACTGGAAAACGTGACCCCCCTGGAAATCAACAGTAAATGAAACCCGCTGTAAACCAACAGAACGTGACCAAACCGTAAACAAATAAAAACGACCAGTGTAAACCAAAATTAAACGTGAAACCCCCCGGTAAATCAACAAAAAACGTGACCGCGGAAAAAAAACGTAAGACGTGACCACTGGTAAACCAACAGTAAGACTTTCCAGCTGGAAAAAACAGTAAGACGTGACCAGCTGGTAAACCAACTGAGACGTTACCACTGTAAACCAACGTAAGACGTACCACGGTAAAACAACATAAAAAAAACGGGGGCCCGCTGAAAAAACAACATAAAAAAACGGACCACTTTTAATCAACAATAAGACCCTGACCACCCGGAAATCAACAGTAAGAACGGGGAACCCGCTGGGAAACCAACATAAGACAAAACCCCCCGGTAAACCAACGAGGGCCCTGGGGAACCCCCTGTAAACCAACGAAAACGTACCAGCTTGTAAACCAACGTAACGTGACCACTGGGAAATCAACATTAAAAACTACCACGTAAAAAAAAAAAATTAAAGAGTTTACCACTGTTTAAACCATGAAGAAAAAAAAACGTGGATAATCATCCAAATTCAGGGACCGTGCAACAGAACAATGTAAACAAACGGCACAGGGGAATTAAAAACACCTCTCCTTCCTCTTTTATCATGAACTCATATAAATTGCATTTGATCTTTTGGGAGACACTGAAACCCTGTGTGAGACGAAGGAAAACCTTTGTGATGGACGACGTAACCTTTGAAACGACTGTAAACCTGTGTGGAACGCCTGTAACTGTGTGGAGACAAATGTAACCTGGGGTGAGACGATTAACCTGTGTAAGACAGTGTAACCTGTGGTGAGACGATAAACCTTTTGTGAGAACGATGTAACCTGGTGAACAATTTAAACCCCTGTGTGAGAAGGGGTGAAACCCGGGGTGACGACAAACCTTTTGGTGAACACTGTAACCTTTTGAGACGACTGAACCGTGTAACGAGGGGTAACCTTGGAAAAGGGGACTGTAACCTGTGTGATACGACTTTTAACCTGTGGAGACAGTGTAACCTGTGTGAGACGACTGTAACCTGTTTTGAGACGAGTGTAACCTTTGGATACGATTAAAACCTGTGTGGACGAGTGTAACTTTGAGACGGGGTAACCATTGTGAGACACGAACCTGTGTGAGACACTGAAACCCTTGTGGAGACCACAAAAAACCCTGTGGAGAGGGGTTTAAACCTGTTGAGAACGTTGAAACCTGTTGAGACGACGGGTAACCTTTTTAGACGAGGAAACCTGTGGAGACACTGAAAACGTGGTGAACGAGTGTAACGTGTGTGAGACATTTTAACCTTGTAACGACGAACCTTTTTTAACGAGTGTCACCTGTGTAACGATTTGTAACCTTTTGTGAGACGATTGTAACCTATTGAACGAGTGTACCCTGTGTGAGAGGGGACGGGGAAACCTTTTGGAACACTGAAAACCTGTGGGAGCGACGAACCTGGGAGACGAGTGTAACCTGTTTTAACGACTGTAACCTGTGTAGACGATGTAACCAGTGGAGACTACTGTAACCGTTTTAGACGACAGTAACCTTTTTGACGACTGTCCCGTGTGTGAGACATTGAAACCTTTGTGAGACAGTGTAACCTGGTGAGACGACGAACAACCCCGGGTGAGAGACGACTGTAACCTGTTGAAACGACTGGTAACGTGTGTTGAGAACCTGTAACCTTGTAAAGAGGGAGTGAAAAACCTGGTAAGACGAGTGTAACCTGTGTGAGACGAGTGTAACCTGTGTGAGACCAGTGTAACCTGTGTGTACGAGTGTAACCTGTGTGAGACGGGTAACCCTGTGTGAGACGACTGTAACCTGGTGAACGACTGTAACCTGTGAGACGACTGTAACCTGTTGAGACGATGTAACCCTGTGTGAACGACTGTAACCTGTGTGAGACGACTGTAACCTGTGTGAGACGAGTGTAACCTGTGTGAGACGACTGAACCTGTGTGAACGAGTGTAACCTGTGTGAGACGAGTGAAACCCCCCTGTGTGAGACGAGTGTAACCTGTGTAGACGGGTGTAACCTGTGTGAGACGACTGTAACCTGTTGAGACGACTGTAACCGTGTGAGACGACTGTAACCTGTGTGAGACGGTGTAACCTGTGTGAGACGGGTGTAAACCTGTGTTGAGACGAACTGTAACCTGTGATCGAGTGTAACCTGTGTATACGACTGTAACGTGTGGTGAGACGAGTGTAACGTGTGTGAGACGAGTTAAACCGTGTGAGACGACTGTAACCTGTGTGATGACGAGGTGTAAACCTGTGTGAGACGACTGTAACCTGTGTGAGAACGAGTGTAACCTATGTGAGACGAGTGTAACCTGTGTGAGACGAGTGAACCTGTGTAGACGACTGTAACCTGGTGTGAGACGACTGTAACCTGTGTGAGACTGAGTGTAAACCTTGTTGAGACGACTGTAACCTGTGTAGACGAGTGTAACCTGTGTGAGACGAGTGACCTGTGTGAGACGAGTGTAGCTGGTGTGAGTAACTAACTCTGTGAGTGTGTGGTGGGGTGAGTGGTGTGTATGGGGGGGCGGGAAGTCAGGCCAAGAGAACCATTCTCATAACAGTTTCTTTCGTAACCGTTCATCGTTCATCAAATCCTACGATCATTTACCTTCATTCTTTGCAGTGGATGGATGAGCCATCTCTTTGGAGGTTGGAGTCTTTGTAGTCTTCTCAAACGTATGGTAAATATGCTCGTATTCCTCCAAAAATTGATTAATTAGCTCAGTGTCATTCAGAAGTTACGATAGTTTAATGTGTGGTGTTTTGGGGGCCAGACTGGCGCGAAGGGCTCACCACCATCCCTTCCTCCCTCTTCTCTGTTTATCCCTCACACTCTCTTCACCTGTATGTAGAAAACGAGCTGTATTGTCCGTAAAAACGGGTCAACAACAATAGCCGAGAGAAAGATGGGAAATTCCGTCGTCAACATTATAGTGATAATGCTAACTTTGTTGTGTTTTCTCTTTGGTGTTTGACGTCGTTCTGAGGCGACGTGTGTGGTTCAGGGGCAAGGTCAGTGGAGGAGGAAAGGTGGATCATTAAGCTTCATAGCTGTGTGGAAACGTTTGTGTGTGAGGAGGGAGTGTGGAGTAGTGGTTGAGGGAGGGAGTGGTGGAGGGTGTAGTATCGACCCCAAAGTGCGTGAGAAGACGTGGTTGTCAGGAGCCAGAGTGTGGTGGCCAGTTCGCACGGTGCACCACACCCTATCCACCTTCCACCACGCTGTCTCCAACCTCGTCCAACCTCCTCCTCCTTCCTTCTTTTCTTCCTCTTCCTCTTCTTCCTCTTCTTCTTCCTTCTCTTCTCTCCCTTCCTCTCCTCCCCTCCCTTCTTTCTCTCCTCCCTCTCTCTCGCTCGTACCGACTCGTCCCAGCCTCGTACTCGCTCCCTTCGACGTCGTTCTGCGTCAGGTGGCTCCTCCTCCGGTCCGCAGCACTCACACCAGCCGGCCCCAGCTTGGTCGAGTGATCCTCCAGCGGCGGCGGAGCGCGTGCCGCCCTCGCTACCTCGCCCTTGAAGGCTCACCCTCGGAAACTGTCGGAGAAGCGAGCTCGCAGTGCCTCCATCCCACAGTCGCCCTCCATCTGCCTCTCGTGGAGTAGCAGCGCGCGGGAGGCCGACCGCTTCCCCCGCAGCGTCTCACTACCGGGACTCCCCCCTGGAGGAGGAGCACCTCTGGAGCGACACGGTCTCCGAGTCGTCCTCGAGCCACGCCAACCCTTGGAGTCGCCTCCTCCTTCGATCGCCCTCCTCCCTGGCCTCGCTCTCGGGCTCGCCCTCCTACGTCTCCCTGGCCTCCAGTCCTCCTTCGTCGCCACCGTCCTCGCCCTCGGGAGACCGTGGCTTCGCCATGCCCAGGCCCCTGACCCAGAGCGCCCTCATGAGGCCCTTCGTAGCCCTAGCCCTACCTGGCATGTACCTGGTGTACAAGTACAACCAGTACAAGCGACAGCAGCAGGAAGCCAACCGCAGGAAGGCAGCAGAAAGAGAACTGGCTCAACTGAACCACAAAATCGTAAGTACAACCATTTACTTGTCTACCACCTACTGACGCCATCTGTCTTCCTCCTGCTGTACTGACAGATGGTACTCCTCTTACTGACGCCATCTGTCTTCCTCCTAGTGTACTGACAGATGGTACTCCTCTTACTGACGCCATCTGTCTTCCTCCTGGTGTACTGACAGATGGTACTCCTCTTACTGAAGCCATCTGTCTTCCCCCTGGTGTACTGACAGATGGTACTCCTCTTACTGACGCCATCTGTCTTCCCCCTGGTGTACTGACAGATGGTACTCCTCTTACTGACGCCATCTGTCTTCTTCCTGGTGTACTGACAGATGGTACTCCTCTTACTGACGCCATCTGTCTTCCCCGTGGTGTACTGACAGATGGTACTCCTCTTACTGACGCCATCTGTCTTCCCCCTGGTGTACTGACGCCATCTGTCTTCCTCGTGGTGTACTGACGCCATCTGTCTTCCTCGTGGTGTACTGACGCCATCTGTCTTCCCCCTGGTGTACTGACAGATGGTACTCCTCTTTATGTCGCTATCTGTGGTGTACTGACGCCATCTGTCTTCCTCGAGGTGTACTGACAGATGGTACTCCTCTTACTGACGCCATCTGTCTTCCTCGTGGTGTACTGACAGATGGTACTCCTCTTACTGACGCCATCTGTCTTCCTCGAGGTGTACTGACAGATGGTACTCCTCTTACTGACGCCATCTGTCTTCCTCGTGGTGTACTGACAGATGGTACTCCTCTTACTGACGCCATCTGTCTTCCCCGTGGTGTACTGACAGAAGGTACTCCTCTTACTGACGCCATCTGTCTTCCCCCTGGTGTACTGACAGATGGTACTCCTCTTACTGAAGCCATCTGTCTTCCTCCTGGTGTACTGACAGATGGTACTCCTCTTACTGACGCCATCTGTCTTCCTCCTGCTGTACTGACAGATGGTACTCCTCTTACTGACGCCATCTGTCTTCCCCCTGGTGTACTGACAGATGGTACTCCTCTTACTGACGCCATCTGTCTTCCTCCTAGTGTACTGACAGATGGTACTCCTCTTACTGACGCCATCTGTCTTCTTCCTGGTGTACTGACAGATGGTACTCGTCTTAATGACGCCATCTGTCTTCCCCCTGGTGTACTGACGCCATCTGTCTTCCCCCTGCTGCACTGACAGATGGTACTCCTCTTACTGACGCCATCTGTCTTCCTCGAGGTGTACTGACAGATGGTACTCTTCTTACTGACGCCATCTGTCTTCCTCGTGGTGTACTGACAGATGGTACTCCTCTTACTGACGCCATCTGTCTTCCCCCTGGTGTACTGACAGATGGTACTCCTCTTAATGACGCCATCTGTCTTCCTCCTAGTGTACTGACAGATGGTACTCCTCTTACTGACGCCATCTGTCTTCCCCCTGGTGTACTGACAGATGGTACTCCTCCTCCACCATCTCGATGCCCGTCAACATAAACCGTCTATAGTCCACAGTTCTTGTCCGCTGGTCCACTGGTCCATATTCCACAGTTCCTGTCCACTGGTCCACTGGTCCATATTCCACAGTTCTTGTCCGCTGGTCCACTGGTCCATATTCCACAGTTCTTGTCCGCTGGTCCACTGGTCCATATTCCACAGTTCCTGTCCACCGGTCCATATTCCACAGTTCCTGTCCACCGGTCCATATTCCACAGTTCCTGTCCACTGGTCCACTGGTCCATATTCCACAGTTCCTGTCCACTGGTCCACTGGTCCATATTCCACAGTTCCTGTCCACTGGTCCACTGGTCCATATTCCACAGTTCCTGTCCACTGGTCCACTGGTCCATATTCCACAGTTCCTGTCCACTGGTCCACTGGTCCATATTCCACAGTTCCTATCCACCGGTCCATATTCCACAGTTCCTGTCCACTGGTCCACTGGTCCATATTCCACAGTTCCTGTCCACTGGTCCACTGGTCCATATTCCACAGTTCCTGTCCACTGGTCCATATTCTACAGTTCCTGTCCACTGGTCCATATTCCACAGTTCCTGTCCACTGGTCCATATTCTACAGTTCCTGTCCACTGGTCCATATTCCACAGTTCCTGTCCGCTGGTCCACTGGTCCATATTCCATAGTTCCTGTCCACTGGTCCGCTGGTCCGCTGGTCCACTGGAATTAGCGAGTGGTCGATCTATAGCGCGATCGATTACCTCCGTGTTACGTGCTAACCTTAAACGCGTTGCTGGAGCGGTCAACACGACGGGCTCTCTCTTTCTCACTCTCTCTCTCTCACTCTCTCTCTCTCTCTCTCTCTCTCTCTCTCTCTCTCTCTCTCTCTCTCTCACTCTCTCTCTCACTCTCTCTCTCTCTCTCTCTCTCTCTCTCTCTCTCTCTCTCTCTCTCTCTCTCTCTCTCTCTCTCGTCGTGTTGACTGTGGATGCCAGAGAGAGAGAGGCTGGCTGGACCATCTCTCACTGTTCGTCACTGTTCGTCACTGTTCGTCCGAGCGATGACCAGCTGTCAACACCTTCACTGACATCACTGCTGGGCTGAAGCTCAGACAGAAGACGTAGACGGGAGAAACCCCTGAAATCATGCCAAAATGGACAGCGCGCGCGCGAGACTTTACTGTCCTTCTGTCTATGGACAGAAGGCTTCATCCAGGCCAGGTCTTAGACATGAAAAAGAGTTGAAAGAAACAAGTAGAAAAATAACGACAGAAATTTAAAAAACGTAGAAGAAATCATCATGTTTGGATGGGGCCACGAGACAGTGCTAAAGCTAAGCGGTGGAAGTAAAGAAACCATCACCAAAACGGCTCATCCTCGACTTGCTGTGGGTCGCAGAGCAATCGCGTGACGCCGTAACTGGCTCTGTGTTACATAGGGGGGGAAGGGGAGGGACTCAAGCACTCAGTTCTCGAAGAGTGAAAGAAAACACAACACAAGGTCAAATAAGGTCAAATAAGGTCAAGGTGTGAGGTCAGATTAATATACTAATTAGCGTTGCTTGGCCCGAATGGGTTAATCATAATATGGACAAATATATTGAGGAAGAATTGGATAGAAAAGATATTATTATTATTATTACTATTTTGCTTTGTCGCTGTCTCCCGCGTTTGCGAGGTAGCGCAAGGAAGAGAATGAGTCAGGTAAACACGATTCCCAGTTTCTTTTAGAGGTAGACTTAGCTGACAGCATAATGTGGCGTAGCAGGTGTCAGTCACGCGCATGCTGACATACATAGTGTGCTGACACCAGGTTACATTGTGTCAGCATCAGCAGTTAAGACACAGTAACATGTCTACACACACACACACACGCTCGCACAGACATGTCTACACACACACACACACACACACACACACACACACACACACACACACAGTAACATGTCTACACACACACTCACACACAGTAACATGTCTACACACACACACACACACACACACACACACACACACAGTAACATGTCTACACACACACTCACACACAGTAACATGTCATGTCTACACACACACACACACACACACACACACACAATAACATGTCTACACACACACTCACACACAGTAACATGTCTACACACACACAAACACACACAGTAACATGTCTACACACACACACACTCGCACAGAGTAACATGTCTACACACACACACACACACTCGCACACAGTAACATGTCTACACACACACTCACACACAGTAACATATCTACACACACACACACACACACACACACACACACACACACACACACACAGTAACATGTCTACACACACACACACACACTCGCACACAGTAACATGTCTACACACACACACACACTCGCACACAGTAACATGTCTACACACACACTCACACAGTAACATGTCTACACACACACTCACACAGTAACATGTCTACACACACACTCACACACAGTAACATGTCTACACACACACACACACACAGTAACATGTCTACACACACACACTCGCACAGAGTAACATGTCTACACACACACACACACTCGCACACAGTAACATGTCTACACACACACACACACACACTCGCACACAGTAACATGTCTACACACACACTCACACACAGTAACATGTCTACACACACACACTCGCACAGAGGAACATGTCTACACACACACACACACTCGCACAGACATGTCTACACACACACTCACACACAGTAACATGTCTACACACTCACACTCGCACACAGTAACATGTCTACACACACACACTCACACACAGTAACATGTCTACACACACACTCACACACAGTAACATGTCTACACTCACACCCACAGACAGTAACATGTCTACACTCACACTCACACACAGTAACATGTCTACACACACACTCACACACAGTAACATGTCTACACACACTCACACACAGTAACATGTCTACACTCACACTCGCACACAGTAACATGTCTACACTCACACTCGCACACAGTAACATGTCTACACACACACTCACACACAGTAACATGTCTACACACACACACTCACACACAGTAACATGTCTACACTCACACTCGCACACAGTAACATGTCTACACTCACACTCGCACACAGTAACATGTCTACACACACACTCACACACAGTAACATGTCTACACACACACTCACACACAGTAACATGTCTACACTCACACTCACACACAGTAACATTGTCACTACTTCCCACACCAGGGGAATGCGTTGAATGATAACCATGATAATAATGTTAATCATAATAATAACAATGATAATCATGTTAATCATGATAATAATAACATTAATGTTATTACCTGTACCTTGGACACCTTTCTGTACACCGAGATCTATAAGGAGTTAGAAGCCTTGTTCAGTTGTGGGAACTCCCTGTGTTGTGAGCAGTTTGATGTGGTTCTGTATACGATGGAACTGTCCTTGTATAGTGTTGTGATCCCACTCTTACCTGACCAAACCCGCTTATCATCCCTCTATCTCATCTTATATATATATATATATATATATATATATATATATATATATATATATATATATATATATATAGTATATAGTATATATGTATATATACAGTATATGCTGATAACCACAAGGAAAATGGAATACGATAAGTTCCCAAGTGCACTTTCGTGTAATGATCACATCATCAGGGGAGATACAAAATATGATGGAAGAAAAGGAACAATCAATTAATAAACAAGGAAGAGACGTAGTTAAGACGCCACTGGTAAACTAATGGCAGAGGAGAGACGGAATGTTGGTGATGGTATGTTGGTGATGGTATGTTGGTGATGGTATGTTGGTGATGGTATGTTGGTGATGGGATGTTGGTGATGGTATGTTGGTGATGGTATGTTGGTGATGGTATGTTGGTGATGGTATGTTGGTGATGGTATGTTGGTGATGGTATGTTGGTGATGGTATGTTGGTAATGGTATGTTGGTAATGGTATGTTGGTGATGGAATGTTGGTGATGGTATGTTGGTGATGGTATGTTGGTGATGGAATGTTGGTGATGGTATGTTGGTGATGGTATGTTGGTGATGGTATGTTGGTGATGGTATGTTGGTGATGGTATGTTGGTAATGGTATGTTGGTGATGGTATGTTGGTGATGCTATGTTGGTGATGGTATGTTGGTGATGGTATGTTGGTAATGGTATGTTGGTAATGGTATGTTGGTGATGGTATGTTGGTGATGGAATGTTGGTGATGGTATGTTGGTGATGGTATGTTGGTAATGGTATGTTGGTGATGGTATGTTGGTGATGGAATGTTGGTGATGGTATGTTGGTGATGGAATGTTGGTGATGGTATGTTGGTGATGGTATGTTGGTGATGGTATGTTGGTGATGGTATGTTGGTGATGGTATGTTGGTGATGGTATGTTGGTGATGGAATGTTGGTGATGGTATGTTGGTGATGGTATGTTGGTGATGGAATGTTGGTGATGGTATGTTGGTGATGGGATATTGGTGATGGGATATATAAACTTTATAAGGTGTTTGCACGTGATGGTGAGGTGGATCGTCTGCGCGGGACGCGTAGCGGTGAACTGTACAGAAAATCAATTACATGTTAAATATAAGTTGCTCAACTCGAACTGAATTGCGATTTGACCTTCATAACACACACCACGGACGAGTCTGATCAATATATATATATATATATATATATATATATATATATATATATATATATATATATATATATATTTTTTTTTTTTTTTTTTTCAAACTATTCGCCATTTCCCGCGTTAGCGAGGTAGCGTTAAGAACAGAGAACTGGGCCACTGAGGGAATATCCTCACTGGCCCCCTTCTCTGTTCCTTCTTTTGGAAAATTAAAAAAAATTGAGAGGGGAGGATTTCCAGCCCCCCGCTCCCTCCCCTTTTAGTCGCCTTCTACGACACGCAGGGAATACGTGGGAAGTATTCTTTCTCCCCTATCCCCAGGGATATATATATATATATATATATATATATATATATATATATATATATATATATATATATATATATATATATATATATATATGTGGAAGAAGAAAGTTAAGAGTAAATGTGAATAAGAGCAAGGTTATTAGGTACAGTAGGGTTGAGGGTCAAGTCAATTGGGAGGTGAGTTTGAATGGAGAAAAACTGGAGGAAGTGAAGTGTTTTAGATATCTGGGAGTGGATCTGGCAGCGGATGGAACCATGGAAGCGGAAGTGGATCATAGGGTGGGGGAGGGGGCAAAAATTCTGGGGGCCTTGAAGAATGTGTGGAAGTCGAGAACATTATCTCGGAAAGCAAAAATGGGTATGTTTGAAGGAATAGTGGTTCCAACAATGTTGTATGGTTGCGAGGCGTGGGCTATGGATAGAGTTGTGCGCAGGAGGATGGATGTGCTGGAAATGAGATGTTTGAGGACAATGTGTGGTGTGAGGTGGTTTGATCGAGTGAGTAACGTAAGGGTAAGAGAGATGTGTGGAAATAAAAAGAGCGTGGTTGAGAGAGCAGAAGAGGGTGTTTTGAAGTGGTTTGGGCACATGGAGAGAATGAGTGAGGAAAGATTGACCAAGAGGATATATGTGTCGGAGGTGGAGGGAACGAGGAGAAGAGGGAGACCAAATTGGAGGTGGAAAGATGGAGTGAAAAAGATTTTGTGTGATCGGGGCCTGAACATGCAGGAGGGTGAAAGGAGGGCAAGGAATAGAGTGAATTGGAGCGATGTGGTATACCAGGGTTGACGTGCTGTCAGTGGATTGAATCAAGGCATGTCAAGCGTCTGGGGTAAACCATGGAAAGCTGTGTAGGTATGTATATTTGCGTGTGTGGACGTATGTATATACATGTGTATGGGGGGGGGTTGGGCCATTTCTTTCGTCTGTTTCCTTGCGCTACCTCGCAAACGCGGGAGACAGCGACAAAGTATAATAAAAAAAAATAATATATATATATATATATATATATATATATATATATATATATATATATATATATATATATATATATATATATATATCTGTCCTGTCTTGGACAATCACATGTTTACCAAATGGCGTCCTAGCTTCGTCTCTTCGATGTATATCAACTGACTGTTATATTTCTCTCTTGTGTCTCCCCTGATGATGTGATTATTACACGAAAGTGCACTTGGGAGCTTATCGTGTTTCATTTTCCCCGTGGACTCATGGGAATATATATATATATAAGGGGAGTGGGGGAGGAATGGGATGTATTTAGGGAATCAGTGATGGATTGCGCAAAAGATGCTTGTGGCATGAGAAGAGTGGGAGGTGGGTTGATTAGAAAGGGTAGTGAGTGGTGGGATGAAGAAGTAAGAGTATTAGTGAAAGAGAAGAGAGAGGCATTTGGACGATTTTTGCAGGGAAAAAATGCAATTGAGTGGGAGATGTATAAAAGAAAGAGACAGGAGGTCAAGAGAAAGGTGCAAGAGGTGAAAAAAAGGGCAAATGAGAGTTGGGGTGAGAGAGTATCATTAAATTTTAGGGAGAATAAAAAGATGTTCTGGAAGGAGGTAAATAAAGTGCGTAAGACAAGGGAGCAAATGGGAACTTCAGTGAAGGGCGCAAATGGGGAGGTGATAACAAGTAGTGGTGATGTGAGAAGGAGATGGAGTGAGTATTTTGAAGGTTTGTTGAATGTGTTTGATGATAGAGTGGCAGATATAGGGTGTTTTGGTCGAGGTGGTGTGCAAAGTGAGAGGGTTAGGGAAAATGATTTGGTAAACAGAGAAGAGGTAGTGAAAGCTTTGCGGAAGATGAAAGCCGGCAAGGCAGCAGGTTTGGATGGTATTGCAGTGGAATTTATTAAAAAAGGGGGTGACTGTATTGTTGACTGGTTGGTAAGGTTATTTAATGTATGTATGACTCATGGTGAGGTGCCTGAGGATTGGCGGAATGCGTGCATAGTGCCATTGTACAAAGGCAAAGGGGATAAGAGTGAGTGCTCAAATTACAGAGGTATAAGTTTGTTGAGTATTTCTGGTAAATTATATGGAAGGGTATTGATTGAGAGGGTGAAGGCATGTACAGAGCATCAGATTGGGGAAGAGCAGTGTGGTTTCAGAAGTGGTAGAGGATGTGTAGATCAGGTGTTTGCTTTGAAGAATGTATGTGAGAAATACTTAGAAAAGCAAATGGATTTGTATGTAGCATTTATGGATCTGGAGAAGGCATATGATAGAGTTGATAGAGATGCTCTGTGGAAGGTATTAAGAATATATGGTGTGGGAGGAAAGTTGTTAGAAGCAGTGAAAAGTTTTTATCGAGGATGTCAGGCATGTGTACGTGTAGGAAGAGAGGAAAGTGATTGGTTCTCAGTGAATGTAGGTTTGCGGCAGGGGTGTGTAATGTCTCCATGGTTGTTTAATTTGTTTATGGATGGGGTTGTTAGGGAGGTAAATGCAAGAGTTTTGGAAAGAGGGGCAAGTATGAAGTCAGTTGGGGATGAGAGAGCTTGGGAAGTGAGTCAGTTGTTGTTCGCTGATGATACAGCGCTGGTGGCTGATTCATGTGAGAAACTGCAGAAGCTGGTGACTGAGTTTGGTAAAGTGTGTGGAAGAAGAAAGTTAAGAGTAAATGTGAATAAGAGCAAGGTTATTAGGTACAGTAGGGTTGAGGGTCAAGTCAATTGGGAGGTGAGTTTGAATGGAGAAAAACTGGAGGAAGTGAAGTGTTTTAGATATCTGGGAGTGGATCTGTCAGCGGATGGAACCATGGAAGCGGAAGTGGATCATAGGGTGGGGGAGGGGGCGAAAATTCTGGGGGCCTTGAAGAATGTGTGGAAGTCGAGAACATTATCTCGGAAAGCAAAAATGGGTATGTTTGAAGGAATAGTGGTTCCAACAATGTTGTATGGTTGCGAGGCGTGGGCTATGGATAGAGTTGTGCGCAGGAGGATGGATGTGCTGGAAATGAGATGTTTGAGGACAATGTGTGGTGTGAGGTGGTTTGATCGAGTAAGTAACGTAAGGGTAAGAGAGATGTGTGGAAATAAAAAGAGCGTGGTTGAGAGAGCAGAAGAGGGTGTTTTGAAGTGGTTTGGGCACATGGAGAGAATGAGTGAGGAAAGATTGACCAAGAGGATATATGTGTCGGAGGTGGAGGGAACGAGGAGAAGTGGGAGACCAAATTGGAGGTGGAAAGATGGAGTGAAAAAGATTTTGTGTGATCGGGGCCTGAACATGCAGGAGGGTGAAAGGAGGGCAAGGAATAGAGTGAATTGGAGCGATGTGGTATACCGGGGTTGACGTGCTGTCAGTGGATTGAATCAAGGCATGTGAAGCGTCTGGGGTAAACCATGGAAAGCTGTGTAGGTATGTATATTTGCGTGTGTGGACGTATGTATATACATATATATATATATATATATATATATATATATATATATATATATATATATATATATATATATATATATATATATATATATTGATAGTAACAATAATAATAATATCAATAATATTAAGATAGCTTTATTAGGGCGGTGGGATGACTGCTGTACCGTCTTAACTGATATGAAAAGTAAGAAAGAAGCACCAAGGCTGATCTTGTATACACTTCTCTGTACTTTGTCTCGTAACGCATTGTTTACATGTGGACCAGAGGAAGGCTCGGGAGGGGAGAAGTGAAGGGAGTTATGTGCAAACAGCAGCTGTTTAGATGTATACTGAGTCCATAAACAGGTGATTCGAAGGTCGTAAGTGTACGAGGAGGAGATGAGCCATTGCTGACGTGCGTTAGTGATGGTGCTGACGTGCGTTGGTGATGGTGCTGACGTGCGTTAGTGATGGTGCTGACGTGCGTTGGTGATGGTGCTGACGTGCGTTAGTGATGGTGCTGACGTGTGTTAGTGATGGTGCTGACGTGCGTTGGTGATGGTGCTGACGTGCGTTGGTAATGGTGCTGACGTGCGTTAGTGATGGTGCTGACGTGCGTTAGTGATGGTGCTGACGTGCGTTAGTGATGGTGGTGACGTGCGTTAGTGATGGTGGTGACGTGCGTTAGTGATGGTGGTGACGTGCGTTAGTGATGGTGCTGACGTGTGGTGGTGATGGTGCTGACGTGTGGTGGTGATGGTGCTGACGTGCGTTAGTGATGGTGCTGACGTGTGGTGGTGATGGTGCTGACGTGCGTTAGTGATGGTGCTGACGTGCGTTGGTGATGGTGCTGACGTGCGTCAGTGATGGTGCTGACGTGCGTTGGTGATGGTGCTGACGTGCGTTGGTAATGGTGCTGACGTGCGTTAGTGATGGTGCTGACGTGCGTTAGTGATGGTGCTGACGTGCGTTAGTGATGGTGCTGACGTGCGTTAGTGATGGTGCTGACGTGTGGTGGTGATGGTGCTGACGTGCGTTAGTGATGGTGCTGACGTGTGGTGGTGATGGTGCTGACGTGCGTTAGTGATGGTGCTGACGTGTGGTGGTGATGGTGCTGACGTGTGGTGGTGATGGTGCTGACGTGCGTTAGTGATGGTGCTGACGTGCGTTGGTGATGGTGCTGACGTGTGGTGGTGATGGTGGTGACGTGCGTTAGTGATGGTGGTGACGTGCGTTAGTGATGGTGGTGACGTGCGTTAGTGATGGTGGTGACGTGCGTTAGTGATGGTGCTGACGTGTGTTGGTGATGGTGCTGACGTGTGGTGGTGATGGTGCTGACGTGCGTTAGTGATGGTGGTGACGTGCGTTGGTGATGGTGCTGACGTGCGTTAGTGATGGTGGTGACGTGCGTTAGTGATGGTGCTGACATGCGTTGGTGATGGTGCTGACGTGTGGTGGTGATGGTGCTGACGTGCGTTAGTGATGGTGCTGACGTGCGTTGGTGATGGTGCTGACGTGCGTTAGTGATGGTGCTGACGTGCGTTAGTGATGGTGGTGACGTGCGTTAGTGATGGTGCTGACGTGCGTTAGTTATGGTGCTGACGTGCGTTGGTGATGACGTGCGTGTGATGATCATCACGTGGTAGCCATCCATCCAGGATCAGTCCACTTGGGTAGTCAATACCATCCAGGATTCATTCCAGTGTGGTCGTTCAGTTCATCCAGGATCATCCAGTGGTTGCCATACCTTCCTGGATCATCACGTGGTAGCCATACCATCCAGGATCATCCAGTGGTGTGCGTCAGACCATCCAGGATCTTCCAGTGTCGTAGCCATACCATCCAGTGATAATCCAGTTGGGTTGCCATAGCCATCTAGGATCATTCCAGTGTGGGTAGTCATACCATCCAGGATCATCCAGTGTGGTCGTCATACCATCCAGGATCATCCAGTGTGGTAGTCATACCATCCAGGATCAACCAGTGTGGTCGTCATACCATCCAGGATCATCCAGTGTGTAGCCATACCATCCAGGATCATCCAGTGGTCGGCATACCATCCAGGATCATCAGTGTGGGTAGCCATACCATCCAGGATCATCCAGTGTGGTCGTCATACCATCCAGGATCATCCAGTGGTTGCCATACCATCCAGGATCATCCAGTGTGGTCGTCATACCATCCAGGATCATCCAGTGGGTCGTCATACCATCCAGGATCATCCAGTGTGGTCGTCATACCATCCAGGATCATCCAGTGTGGTAGCCATACCATCCAGGATCATCCAGTGTGGTCGTCATACCATCCAGGATCATCCAGTGTGGTAGCCATACCATCCAGGATCATCCAGTGTGGTAGCCATACCATCCAGGATCATCCAGTGTGGTCGTCATACCATCCAGGATCATCCAGTGTGGTAGCCATACCATCCAGGATCATCCAGTGTGGTAGCCATACCATCCAGGATCATCCAGTGTGGTAGCCATACCATCCAGGATCATCCAGTGTGGTCGTCATACCATCCAGGATCATCCAGTGTGGTAGCCATACCATCCAGGATCATCCAGTGTGGTAGCCATACCATCCAGGATCATCCAGTGTGGTAGCCATACCATCCAGGATCATCCAGTGTGGTCGTCATACCATCCAGGATCATCCAGTGTGGTCGTCATACCATCCAGGATCATCCAGTGTGGTAGCCATACCATCCAGGATCATCCAGTGTGGTAGCCATACCATCCAGGATCATCCAGTGTGGTAGCCATACCATCCAGGATCATCCAGTGTGGTCGTCATACCATCCAGGATCATCCAGTGTGGTAGCCATACCATCCAGGATCATCCAGTGTGGTCGTCATACCATCCAGGATCATCCAGTGTGGTAGCCATACCATCCAGGATCATCCAGTGTGGTAGCCATACCATCCAGGATCATCCAGTGTGGTAGCCATACCATCCAGGATCATCCAGTGTGGTAGCCATACCATCCAGGATCATCCAGTGTGGTAGCCATACCATCCAGGATCATCCAGTGTGGTCGTCATACCATCCAGGATCATCCAGTGTGGTCGCATACCATCCAGGATCATCCAGTGTGGTAGCCATACCATCCAGGATCATCCAGTGTGGTAGTCATACCATCCAGGATCATCCAGTGGGTAGCCATACCATCCAGGATCATCCAGTGTGGTCGTCATACCATCCAGGATCATCCAGTGTGGTAGCCATACCATCCAGGATCATCCAGTGTGGTAGCATACCATCCAGGATCATCCAGTGTGGTAGCCATACCATCCAGGATCATCCAGTGTGGTAGCCATACCATCCAGGATCATCCAGTGTGGTCGTCATACCATCCAGGATCATCCAGTGTGGTAGCCATACCATCCAGGATCATCCAGTGTGGTCGCCATACCATCCAGGATCATCCACTGTGGTAGCCATACCATCCAGGATCATCCAGTGTGGTCGCATACCATCCAGGATCATCCAGTGTGGTAGCCATACCATCCAGGATCATCCAGTGTGGTCGTCATACCATCCAGGATCATCCAGTGGTTGCCATACCATCCAGGATCATCCAGTGTGGTCGTCATACCATCCAGGATCATCCAGTGTGGTAGCCATACCATCCAGGATCATCCAGTGTGGTAGCCATACCATCCAGGATCATCCAGTGTGGTAGCCATACCATCCAGGATCATCCAGTGTGGTAGCCATACCATCCAGGATCATCCAGTGTGGTCGTCATACCATCCAGGATCATCCACTGTGGTAGCCATACCATCCAGGATCATCCAGTGTGGTCGTCATACCATCCAGGATCATCCAGTGTGGTAGCCATACCATCCAGGATCATCCAGTGTGGTCGTCATACCATCCAGGATCATCCAGTGTGGTAGCCATACCATCCAGGATCATCCAGTGTGGTAGCCATACCATCCAGGATCATCCAGTGTGGTCGTCATACCATCCAGGATCATCCAGTGTGGTCGTCATACCATCCAGGATCATCCAGTGTGGTAGCCATACCATCCAGGATCATCCAGTGTGGTAGTCATACCATCCAGGATCATCCAGTGTGGTAGCCATACCATCCAGGATCATCCACTGTGGTAGCCATACCATCCAGAATCATCCAGTGTGGTCGTCATACCATCCAGGATCATCCAGTGGTCGTCATACCATCCAGGATCATCCAGTGTGGTCGTCATACCATCCAGGATCATCCAGTGTGGTAGCCATACCATCCAGGATCATCCAGTGGTAGCCATACCATCCAGGATCATCCAGTGTGGTAGCCATACCATCCAGGATCATCCAGTGTGGTCGTCATACCATCCAGGATCATCCAGTGTGGTCGTCATACCATCCAGGATCATCCAGTGTGGTAGCCATACCATCCAGGATCATCCAGTGTGGTCGTCATACCATCCAGGATCATCCAGTGTGGTCGTCATACCATCCAGGATCATCCAGTGTGGTAGCCATACCATCCAGGATCATCCAGTGTGGTCGTCATACCATCCAGGATCATCCAGTGTGGTCGTCATACCATCCAGGATCATCCAGTGTGGTAGCCATACCATCCAGGATCATCCAGTGGTAGCCATACCATCCAGGATCATCCAGTGTGGTCGTCATACCATCCAGGATCATCCACTGTGGTAGCCATACCATCCAGGATCATCCAGTGTGGTCGTCATACCATCCAGGATCATCCAGTGTGGTAGCCATACCATCCAGGATCATCCAGTGTGGTCGTCATACCATCCAGGATCATCCAGTGGTTGCCATACCATCCAGGATCATCCACTGTGGTAGCCATACCATCCAGGATCATCCAGTGTGGTCGTCATACCATCCAGGATCATCCAGTGTGGTCGTCATACCATCCAGGATCATCCAGTGTGGTCGTCATACCATCCAGGATCATCCAGTGTGGTCGTCATACCATCCAGGATCATCCAGTGTGGTCGTCATACCATCCAGGATCATCCACTGTGGTCGTCATACCATCCAGGATCATCCAGTGTGGTAGCCATACCATCCAGGATCATCCACTGTGGTCGTCATACCATCCAGGATCATCCAGTGGTTGCCATACCATCCAGGATCATCCACTGTGGTAGCCATACCATCCAGGATCATCCACTGTGGTCGTCATACCATCCAGGATCATCCAGTGGTTGCCATTCCATCCAGGATCATCCACTGTGGTAGCCATACCATCCAGGATCATCCACTGTGGTCGTCATACCACCCAGGATCAACCAGTGGTTGCCATACCATCCAGGATCATCCAGTGGTCAGACCCATAGCCATCCAGGATCCATCCAAGTTGAGGTCGTCTATACCATCCAGGAGCATATCCTGTGGTTCCCATTCCATCCAGGATCATCCACTGGGGTAGGCCATACCCATCCAGGATCATCCACTGTGTGGTCGTCATACCATCCCAGACTCATCCACTGTGGTCCAGTCATACCATCCACGGATCATCCAGTGTGGTCGTCATACCATACCAGAATCAGTCCCACTGTGGTCGTCCATACCATCCAGGATCAACAGTGGGTTGCCTATTCCATCAGAGATCATTCACTGTGTCTAGCCATACCATCCAGGATCATCCACTGGGTCGTCATACCACCCAGGTTCAACCAGTGGTCTGCCATATCCAATCCAGAGATCATCCAGTGGTAGCCTACCATCCAGGATCATCCAGTGTGTCGTCAGATACCATCCAGGATCATCCAGTGGTTGCCATTCCATCCAGGATCATCCACTGTGGTAGCCATACCATCCAGGATCATCCACTGTGGTCGTCATACCATCCAGGATCATCCACTGTGGTCGTCATACCATCCAGGATCATCCAGTGTGGTCGTCATACCATCCAGGATCATCCACTGTGGTCGTCATACCATCCAGGATCATCCACTGTGGTCGTCATACCTTCCAGGATCATCCAGTGGTTGCCATACCATCCAGGATCATCCACTGTGGTAGCCATACCATCCAGGATCATCCAGTGGTTGCCATACCATCCAGGATCATCCAGTGTGGTCGTCATACCATCCAGGATCATCCAGTGGTTGCCATACCATCCAGGATCATCCACTGTGGTCGTCATACCTTCCAGGATCATCCAGTGGTTGCCATACCATCCAGGATCATCCACTGTGGTAGCCATACCATCCAGGATCATCCAGTCGTTGCCATACCATCCAGGATCATCCACTGTGGTAGCCATACCATCCAGGATCATCCAGTGGTTGCCATACCATCCAGGATCATCCAGTGGTTGCCCTACCATCCACGATCATCCAGTGGGATACCATCACTACAACTGAGGAAACATGAGTGGGTTATCTTGGCGTGGTGTGGGGCGCGGTGGAGGGGGCGTGTGGAAGGGCGTGTGTGGAAGGAGGTGGAGCTGGACCCCCGGGGACCCACACAGCCTAGCGTCGTCCACTGAACCCCTGGGGCAAGATGCCCCCCTCCACCACCCTAGTCTTCATGGCTTTATCAACATCCACCTAGTGGTTATCTAAGTGGAAGGTGGAGCTAATGATAACGTCAGTGGCGATGGAGGAAGGTAACGAGGTGGAGGAAGGTAACGAGGTGGTGGCTGGTACACATCCAACCATCCAAACGTAAGGTTGTTACAGGGTAGCTTATAATATATATATATATATATATATATATATATATATATATATATATATATATATATATATATATATATATATATATATATATATATATATCATGCTAACCGCTAGGCTAAGGGACTGTATAATAGGAAACAACTATTTGAAATACTAAGTACTCGAATACCCTTCGTCTCACAATGGTGAGCAACGGGGTCTATCGGTTGTTTCCGAACAGAACACATAGCCAGCTGAGAGCGTTTTACCGAACCTGACTGTACAACGCGGAGTTATATGAATACGAATAAAGTGTATATGAACGCGCACCTTCATACAACATACAAACCTCCAACAGCCACCATTGTGAGACGAAGGGTATTGGAGTACTTAGTATTTCAAATAGTTGTTTCCTATTATACAGTCCCTTAGCCTAGCGGTTAGCATGCCTGCCTCTTGCACAAGGGGTCCCAGGTTCGATCCTGGATGATGGAGCTTTGTATGTTCTATGAAGGTGCGCGTTCATATACACTTTATTCGTATATATATATATCATACAAACCTCCAACACCCAGGATCGAACCCGGGACCCCTAGTGCAATAGGGCGGGAGTGCTAACCACTAGGCTATAGGCCTGGCTAATAGGAAATAACTATTCCTATTAGCCAGGCCCATAGCCTAGCGGTTTGCGCTCCCGCCTCTTGCACAGGGGGTCCCGGGTTCGATCCTGGGTGTTGGAGGTTTGTATGTTCTATGTAGGTGTGCGTTTCTATGCTCTATGTTCGTATATATATATATATATATATATATATATATATATATATATATATTTTTTTTTTTTTCTTTCAAACTATTCGCCATTTCCCGCATTAGCGAGGTAGCGTTAAGAACAGAGGACTGGGCCTTTGAGGGAATATCCTCACCTGGCCCCCTTCTCTGTTCCTTCTTTTGGAAAATTAAAAAAAACTGAGAGGGGAGGATTTCCAGCCCCCCCGCTCCCTCCCCTTTTAGTCGCCTTGTACGACACGCAGGGAATACGTGGGAAGTATTCTTTCTCCCCTATCCCCAGGGATATATATATATATATATATATATATATATATATATATATATATATATATATATATATATATATATATATATATTCCTATGAGTCCACGGGGAAAATGAAATAAGTTGCCAAGTGCACCTTCGTGTAATAATCACATCATCAGGGGAGACACAAGAGAGAAATATAACAGTCAGTTGATATACATCGAAGAGACGAAGCTAGGACGCCATTTGGTAAACATGTGATTGTCCAATCACATGTTTTTTGGACAGAAAAAGCGACCTTGGTCGCTTGTGGTGTGTGGCATCAGTCCAATTCGCCTTTAGGTCTACGTTGTATTGGCAGGCCATGAGAAAGCTGTATGGTTGTGGCTCCTGTTTATATGGATGTTGATGACCGGGGCTTCCTCTCTGATGTGTATGTCTCTTCTAACATCCGTAATCTCCCTACGATTCACTGTAACTAGTAATGAATTTGGTATTATTTCGTATAATGTCGCGATAGACTCGTTCACTGCTTTGGTTCCATGATGTTTGATTCCGCCTTCTTGTAGGTGGAGCGAGAGGCGTGTTGTATGTCCAATGTGGTTTATGTGGTGGGTCGAGAGGTGTGTTGTATGTCCAATGTGGTTTATGTGGTGGGTCGAGAGGTGTGTTGTATGTCCAGTGTGGTTTATATGGTGGAGCGAGAGGCGTGTTGTATGTCCAATGTGGTGTATGTGGTGGAGCGAGAGGCGTGTTGTATGTCCAATGTGGTTTATGTGGTGGAGCGAGAGGCGTGTTGTATGTCCAATGTGGTTTATGTGGTGGAGCGAGAGGCGTGTTGTATGTCCAATGTGGTTTATGTGGTGGAGCGAGAGGCGTGTTGTATGTCCAATGTGGTGTATGTGGTGGAGCGAGAGGCGTGTTGTATGTCCAATGTGGTGTATGTGATGGGTCTGATAGTCTGCCATGTTGCCTCGGGACTCACAGACCACACTAATAATATGAAAGGATACTTTCTCTTTAGTAATCCTGATGTCTACGTAGCTTTATGGAAGAGAACGAATATCTGTCCAGAAAATGTTTAACGTACATGTTGTCAAGTTTCTCCACCTCCTGTGTTTAACGAATATGTTGTCAAGTTTCTCCACCTGTGTTTAACGTACATATTGTCAAGTTTCTCCACCTGTGTTTAACGTACATATTGTCAAGTTTCCCCACCCTCTGTGTTTAACGTACATATTGTCAAGTTTCTCCACCTTCTGTGTTTAACGTACATATTGTCAAGTTTCTCCACCTTCTGTGTTTAACGTACATATTGTCAAGTTTCTCCACCTTCTGTGTTTAACGTACATATTGTCAAGTTTCTCCACCTTCTGTGTTTAACGTACATATTGTCAAGTTTCTCCACCTTCTGTGTTTAACGTACATATTGTCAAGTTTCTCCACCTTCTGTTTAACGTACATATTGTCAAGTTTCTCCACCTGTGTTTAACGTACATATTGTCAAGTTTCTCCACCTTCTGTGTTTAACGTACATATTGTCAAGTTTCTCCACCTTCTGTTTTTTTTTTTTTTTTTTTTTCCAAAAAGAAGGAACAGAGAATTGGGCCAGGTGAGGGTATTCCCTCAAAGGCCCAGTCCTCTGTTCTTAACGCTACCTCGCTAATGCGGGAAATGGCGAATAGTTTGAAAGAAAAGAAAGAAAGATTGTCAAGTTCTCCACCTTCTGTGTTTAACGTACATATTGTCAAGTTTCTCCACCCTCTGTGTTTAACGTACATATTGTCAAGTTTCTCCACCTCCTGTGTTTAACGAATGTGTTGTCAAGTTCCTCCACCTTCTGTGTTTAACGTACATGTTGTCAAGTTTCTCCACCTCCTGTGTTTAACGAATGTGTTGTCAAGTTTCTCCACCTTCTGTGTTTAACGTACATGTTGTCAAGTTTCTCCACTTCCTGTGTTTAACGAATATGTTTTCAAGTTTCTCCACCTTCTGTGTTTAACGTACATGTTGTCAAGTTTCTCCACCTCCTGTGTTTAACGAATATGTTGTCAAGTTTCTCCACCTCCTGTGTTTAACATACATGTTGTCAAGTTTTTCCACCTCCTGTCTTTAACGCACATGTTGTCAAGTTTCTCCACCTCCTGTGTTTAACTTATATTTTGTCAAGTTTCTCCTCCTCCCTGTTTAACGTATATGTTGTCAAGTTTCTTCACCTCCTGAGTTTCCAGTTCTTGTGCTTAACGAACAAGCTAAGTTTCTCCACCTCTTGTGCTTAACGTACATGTTGTCAAGTTTCTCCATCTTCTGCGTTTAACATGCATGTCAAGTTTCTTCACCTTCAGTGTTTAACGTACATGTCAAGTTTCTCCACCTCCTGTGCTTATCGTACATATTGTCAAGTTTCTCCACCTTCTGTGTTTAACGTACATGTCAGGTTTCTCCACCTCCTGTGCTTATCGTGCATGTCAAGTTTCTCCACCTCCTGTGTTTAACGAACATGTAAAGTTTCTCCACCTCCTGTGTTTAACGTTTATGTCGTCAAGTTTCTCCACCTCCTGTGTTTAACCTGCATGTTGTCAAGTTTCTCCACCTCCTGTGTTTAACCTGCATGTTGTCAAGTTACTCCACCTCCTGTGTTTAACGTGCGTGTTGTCAAGTTTCTCCACCTCCTGTGTTTAACGTATATGTTGTCAAGTTTCCCCAGTTCTTGTGTTTAACGTACATGTTGTCAAGTTTCTCCACCTTCTGTGTTTATCGTACATATTGTCAAGTTTCTCCACCTTCTGTGTTTAACGTACATGTCAAGTTTCTCCAATTCCTGTGTTTAACGTACATGTTGTGAAGTTTCTCCACTTCCTGTGTTTAACGAACATGCTGTCAAGTTTCTCCACCTCCTGTGTTTAACGTGCATGTTGTCAAGTTTCTCCACTTCTTGTGTTTAACGAACATGCTGTCAAGTTTCTCCACCTTCTGTGTTTAACGTACATGTTATCAAGTTTCTCCACCTTCTGTGTTTAACGTACATGTTGTCAAGTTTCTCCACCTCCTGTGTTTAAAGTACATATAGTCAAGCTTCTCCACCTCCTGTGTTTAACGTACATGTAAAGTTTCTCCACCTCCTGTGTTTAACGTACATGTCAAGTTTCTTCACCTCCTGTGTTTAACGTATATGTCGTCAAGTTTCTCCAGTTCTTGTGTTTAACGAAAATGTCAAGTTTCTCCAGTTCTTGTGTTTAACGAACACGTTGTCAAGCTTCTCCAGTTCTTGTGTTTAACGAACATGTTGTCAAGTTTCTTCATCTCCTATGTTTAACGCATATGTTGTCAAGTTTCTCCACCTCCCGTGTTTAACGTGCATGTTGTCAAGTTTTTCCACCTCCTGTGTTTAAGGAACATGTCAAGTTTCTCACCCACCTGTGTTTAACGAGCATGTCAAGTTTCTCCAGTTCTTGGAGAGGTTCCATCATGCAGTGCGATATGATCACGTCTTTGATTCTGGTGTGTTCTTGTCTTGTTATGTCTCGCGTCACCCAGCTCATTACGTGGGTGTGACCGCGAGGTGACGCGTTACACACCTTGTTGTGTAACACAGTAAGACTGTGACTCACCGATGCAGCAGACTGAATGAAATGGAATGGGCTAAATGGCTTGGGACCAGCGCGAGGAGTGTACTAGTTCGAGTCTTTGGACTTTGAATGTTATTCTTTGAATCGAACGAACTCAAAACCAAGAAACGTGTGAGGAAGGTGTACACCCAGGGTGAGGAAGCTGTACACCCAGGGTGAGGAAGCTGTACACCCAGGGTGAGGAAGGTGTACACCCAGGGTGAGGAAGCTGTACACCCAGGGTGAGGAAGGTGTACACCCAGGGTGAGGAAGCTGTACACCCAGGGTGAGGAAACTGTACACCCAGGGTGAGGAAGGTGTACACCCAGGGTAAGGAAGGTGTACACCCAGGGTGAGGAAGGTGTACACCCAGGGTGAGGAAGCTGTACACCCAGGGTGAGGAAGGTGTACACCCAGGGTGAGGAAGCTGTACACCCAGGGTGAGGAAGCTGTACACCCAGGGTGAGGAAGGTGTACACCCAGGGTGAGGAAGCTGTACACCCAGGGTGAGGAAGCTGTACACCCAGGGTGAGGAAGGTGTACACCCAGGGTGAGGAAGCTGTACACCCAGGGTGAGGAAACTGTACACCCAGGGTGAGGAAGGTGTACACCCAGGGTGAGGAAGGTGTACACCCAGGGTGAGGAAGGTTTACACCCAGGGTGAGGAAGGTGTACACCCAGGGTGAGGAAGCTGTACACCCAGGGTGAGGAAGGTGTACACCCAGGGTGAGGAAGCTGTACACCCAGGGTGAGGAAGCTGTACACCCAGGGTGAGGAAGGTGTACACCCAGTGTGAGGAAGCTGTACACCCAGGGTGAGGAAGCTGTACACCCAGGGTGAGGAAGGTGTACACCCAGGGTGAGGAAGCTGTACACCCAGGGTGAGGAAACTGTACACCCAGGGTGAGGAAGGTGTACACCCAGGGTGAGGAAGGTGTACACCCAGGGTGAGGAAGCTGTACACCCAGGGTGAGGAAGGTGTACACCCAGGGTGAGGAAGCTGTACACCCAGGGTGAGGAAGCTGTACACCCAGGGTGAGGAAGGTGTACACCCAGTGTGAGGAAGCTGTACACCCAGGGTGAGGAAGCTGTACACCCAGGGTGAGGAAGGTGTACACCCAGGGTGAGGAAGCTGTACACCCAGGGTGAGGAAGCTGTACACCCAGGGTGAGGAAGCTGTACACCCAGTGTGAGGAAGCTGTACACCCAGTGTGAGGAAGCTGTACACCCAGGGTGAGGAAGCTGTACACCCAGGGTGAGGAAGCTGTACACCCAGGGTGAGGAAGGTGTACACCCAGGGTGAGGAAGCTGTACACCCAGGGTGAGGAAGGTGTACACCCAGTGTGAGGAAGCTGTACACCCAGGGTGAGGAAGGTGTACACCCAGGGTGAGGAAGCTGTACACCCAGGGTGAGGAAGCTGTACACTCAGGGTGAGGAAGGTGTACACCCAGGGTGAGGAAGCTGTACACCCAGGGTGAGGAAGGTGTACACCCAGTGTGAGGAAGCTGTACACCCAGGGTGAGGAAGGTGTACACCCAGGGTGAGGAAGCTGTACACCCAGGGTGAGGAAGCTGTACACCCAGGGTGAGGAAGGTGTACACCCAGGGTGAGGAAGGTGTACACCCAGGGTGAGGAAGCTGTACACCCAGGGTGAGGAAGCTGTACACCCAGGGTGAGGAAGCTGTACACCCAGGTGAGGAAGCTGTACACCCAGGGTGAGGAAGCTGTACACCCAGGGTGAGGAAGCTGTACACTCAGGGTGAGGAAGCTGTACACCCAGGGTGAGGAAGCTGTACACCCAGGGTGAGGAAGCTGTACACCCAGGGTGAGGAAGCTGTACACTCAAGGTGAGGAAGCTGTACACCCAGGGGGAGGGAAGCTGTACACCCAGGGTGAGGAAGCTGTACACCCAGGGTGAGGAAGCTGTACACCCAGGGTGAGGAAGCTGTACACCCAGGGTGAGGAAGCTGTACACCCAGGGGTGAGGAAGGTGTACACCCAGTGTGAGGAAGCTGTACACCCAGTGTGAGGAAGCTGTACACCCAGGGTGAGGAAGGTGTACACCCAGGTGAGGAAGCTGTACACCCAGGGTGAGGAAGGTGTACACCCAGTGTGAGGAAGCTGTACACCCAGGGTGAGGAAGCTGTACACCCAGGGTGAGGAAGGTGTACACCCAGGGTGAGGAAGCTGTACACCCAGGGTGAGGAAGCTGTACACCCAGGGTGAGGAAGCTGTACACCCAGGGGGAGGGAAGCTGTACACCCAGGGTGAGGGAAGCTGTACACCCAGGGTGAGGAAGGTGTACACCCAGGGTGAGGAAGCTGTACACCCAGGGTGAGGAAGCTGTACACCCAGGGTGAGGAAGGTGTACACCCATTGTGAGGAAGCTGTACACCCAGGGTGAGGAACTGTACACAGGCAGTGGTGAGGAAGGTGTAGCACCCAGGGTGAGGAAGGTGTGACACCCAGGGTGAGGAAGCTGTACACCCAGGGGTGAGGAAGGTGTACACCCAGGGTGAGGAAGCTGTACACCCAGGGTGAGGAAGCTGTACACCCAGGGTGAGGAAGGTGTACACCCAGTGTGAGGAAGCTGTACACCCAGGGTGAGAAGCTGTTACACCCAGGGTGAGGAAGGTGTACACCCAGGGTGAGGAAGTGAGGAAGGTGTACACCCAGTGTGAGGAAGCTGTACACCCAGGGTGAGGAAGGTGTACACCCAGGGTGAGGAAGCTGTACACCCAGGGTGAGGAAGGTGTACACCCAGGGTGAGGAAGGTGTACACCCAGGGTGAGGAAGGTGTACACCCAGGGTGAGGAAGCTGTACACCCAGGGTGAGGAAGCTGTACACCCAGGGTGAGGAAGCTGTACACCCAGGTGAGGAAGCTGTACACCCAGGGTGAGGAAGCTGTACACCCAGGGTGAGGAAGCTGTACACTCAGGGTGAGGAAGCTGTACACCCAGGGTGAGGAAGCTGTACACCCAGGGTGAGGAAGCTGTACACCCAGGGTGAGGAAGCTGTACACTCAAGGTGAGGAAGCTGTACACCCAGGGGAGGGAAGCTGTACACCCAGGGTGAGGAAGCTGTACACCCAGGGTGAGGAAGCTGTTCACCCAGGGTGAGGAAGCTGTACACCCAGGGTGAGGAAGCTGTACACCCAGGGTGAGGAAGCTGTACACCCAGGGTGAGGAAGGTGTACACCCAGTGTGAGGAAGCTGTACACCCAGTGTGAGGAAGCTGTACACCCAGGGTGAGGAAGCTGTACACCCAGGGTGAGGAAGGTGTACACCCAGGGTGAGGAAGCTGTACACCCAGGGTGAGGAAGGTGTACACCCAGTGTGAGGAAGCTGTACACCCAGGGTGAGGAAGCTGTACACCCAGGGTGAGGAAGCTGTACACCCAGTGTGAGGAAGCTGTACACCCAGGGTGAGGAAGCTGTACACCCAGGGTGAGGAAGCTGTACACCCAGGGGGAGGGAAGCTGTACACCCAGGGTGAGGAAGCTGTACACCCAGGGTGAGGAAGGTGTACACCCAGGGTGAGGAAGCTGTACACCCAGGGTGAGGAAGGTGTACACCCAGGGTGAGGAAGCTGTACACCCAGGGTGAGGAAGGTGTACACCCAGGGTGAGGAAGCTGTACACCCAGGGGGAGGGAAGCTGTACACCCAGGGTGAGGAAGCTGTACACCCAGGGTGAGGAAGCTGTACACCCAGGGTGAGGAAGCTGCACACTCAGGGTGAGGAAGCTGTACACCCAGGGTGAGGAAGCTGTACACCCAGGGTGAGGAAGCTGTACACCCAGGGTGAGGAAGCTGTACACTCAGGGTGAGGAAGGTGTACACCCAGGGTGAGGAAGCTGTACACCCAGGGTGAGGAAGCTGTACACCCAGGGTGAGGAAGGTGTACACCCAGGGTGAGGAAGCTGTACACCCAGGGTGAGGAAGGTGTACACCCAGGGTGAGGAAGGTGTACACCCAGGGTGAGGAAGCTGTACACCCAGGGCGAGGAAGCTGTTCACCCAGGGTGAGGAAGGTGTACACCCAGGGTGAGGAAGGTGTACACCAAGGGGGAGGGAAGCTGTACACCCAGGGGGAGGGAAGCTGTACACCCAGGGTGAGGAAGGTGTACACCCAGGGTGAGGAAGCTGTACACCCAGGGTGAGGAAGGTGTACACCCAGGGTGAGGAAGCTGTACACCCAGGGTAGAGGAAGCTGTACACCCAGGGTGAGGAAGCTGTACACCCAGGGTGAGGAAGCTGTACACCCAGGGTGAGGAAGGTGTACACCCAGGGTGAGGAAGCTGTACACCCAGGGTGAGGAAGCTGTACACCCAGGGTGAGGAAGGTGTACACCCAGGGTGAGGAAGCTGTACACCCAGGGTGAGGAAGCTGTACACCCAGGGTGAGGAAGATGTACACCAAGGGGGAGGAAGCTGTACACCCAGGGGGAGGGAAGCTGTACACCCAGGGTGAGGAAGCTGTACACCCAGGGTGAGGAAGCTGTACACCCAGTGTGAGGAAGCTGTACACTCAGGGTGAGGAAGCTGTACACCCAGGGTGAGGAAGCTGTACACCCAGGGTGAGGAAGCTGTACACCCAGGGTGAGGAAGGTGTACACCCAGGGTGAGGAAGCTGTACACTCAGGGTGAGGAAGCTGTACACCCAGGGTGAGGAAGGTGTACACCCACGGTGAGGAAGCTGTACACCCAGGGTGAGGAAGGTGTACACCCAGGGTGAGGAAGGTGTACACCCAGGGTGAGGAAGCTGTACACCCAGGGTGAGGAAGGTGTACACCCAGGGTGAGGAAGGTGTACACCAAGGGGGAGGGAAGCTGTACACCCAGGGGGAGGGAAGCTGTACACCCAGGGTGAGGAAGGTGTACACCCAGGGTGAGGAAGCTGTACACCCAGGGTGAGGAAGCTGTACACTCAGGGTGAGGAAGGTGTACACCCAGGGTGAGGAAGGTGTACACCCAGGGTGAGGAAGCTGTACACCCAGGGTGAGGAAGCTGTACACCCAGGGTGAGGAAGGTGTACACCCAGGGTGAGGAAGCTGTACACCCAGGGTGAGGAAGCTGTACACCCAGGGTGAGGAAGGTGTACACCCAGGGTGAGGAAGCTGTACACCCAGGTTGAGGAAGCTGTACACCCAGGGTGAGGAAGATGTACACCAAGGGGGAGGGAAGCTGTACACCCAGGGGGAGGGAAGCTGTACACCCAGGGTGAGGAAGCTGTACACCCAGGGTGAGGAAGGTGTACACCCAGGGTGAGGAAGCTGTACACTCAGGGTGAGGAAGCTGTACACCCAGGGTGAGGAAGCTGTACACCCAGGGTGAGGAAGCTGTACACCCAGGGTGAGGAAGGTGTACACTCAGGGTGAGGAAGGTGTACACCCAGGGTGAGGAAGCTGTACACCCAGGGTGAGGAAGCTGTACACCCAGGGTGAGGAAGGTGTACACCCAGGGTGAGGAAGCTGTACACCCAGGGTGTACACCCAAGTGTCTCTCGTTCTCCCCTTGCAAGAGACAGAGACAAGAGAACGTAAGGTCTCGCGCCCCTTGTGTGTGTCAACAGTCGTTCGCGAGACTTAACCACTGGTTCAGGCTAACGAGTGGTTCAGTCATCATACCTTGACAAGCGAACAGCCAATGAGAATTCATATATTTTTGCACGTCTTCCGCCGTACTGACTGAAGTTGCCAATTTCTCCTGTGAATACCTCTGAGCTCCCGCGGTCCCCCTCGCTCTCTGTAGAGCACGGAGGTCGAGGTGAGCTCTGTAGAGCACGGAGGTCGAGGTGAACTCTATAGAGCACGGAGGTCGAGGTGAGCTCTGTAGAGCACGGAGGTCGATGTGAGCTCTGTAGAGCACGAAGGTTGAGGTGAGCTCTGTAGAGCACGGAGGTCGAGGTGAGCTCTATAGAGCACGGAGGTCGAGGTGAGCTCTGTAGAGCACGGAGGTCGATGTGAGCTCTGTAGAGCACGAAGGTCGAGGTGAGCTCTGTAGAGCACGGAGGTCGAGGTGAGCTCTGTAGAGCACGGAGGTCGAGGTGAGCTCTGTAGAGCACGGAGGCTCCAGCGAAGGAGCGAGTAGTACCAGAGCGAGACGTGTGTCTGCCACATGTGTCACTACAGAATCACTACAGTATCTTGGAATGTGACCGAGGCCCCACCACGCTGTGGGGCGTCTGTATTGATGTGTGGGGGTGTCTGTATTGATGTGTGGGGGTGTCTGTATTGATGTGTGGGGTGTCTGTATTGATGTGTGGGGGTGTCTGTATTGATGTGTGGGGTGTCTGTATTGATGTGTGGGGCGTCTGTATTGATGTGTGGTGCGTCTGTATTGATGTGTGGGGTGTCTGTATTGATGTGTGGGGGTGTCTGTATTGATGTGTGGGGTGTCTGTATTGATGTGTGAGGTGTCTGTATTGATGTGTGGGGCGTCTGTATTGATGTGTGGGGCGTCTGTATTGATGTGTGGGGGTGTCTGTATTGATGTGTGGGGGTGTCTGTATTGATGTGTGGGGCGTCTGTATTGATGTGTGGGGGTGTCTGTATTGATGTGTGGGGGTGTCTGTATTGATGTGTGAGGTGTCTGTATTGATGTGTGAGGTGTCTGTATTGATGTGTGGGGGTGTCTGTGTTGATGTGTGGGGTGTCTGTATTGATGTGTGGGGTGTCTGTGTTGATGAGTGGGGTGTCTGTATTGATGTGAGGGGTGTCTGTATTGATGTGTGAGGTGTCTGTATTGATGTGTGGGTGTCTGTATTGATGTGTGGGGTGTCTGTGTTGATGTGTGGGGTCTCTGTATTGATGTGTGGGTGTCTGTATTGATGTGCGGGGTGTCTGTATTGATGTGTGGGGTGTCTGTGTTGATGTGTGGGGTGTCTGTATTGATGTGTCGGGTGTCTGTATTGATGAGTGGGGTGTCTGTATTGATGTGTGGGGTGTCTGTCTTGATGTGTGGGGTGTCTGTATTGATGTGTGGGGTGTCTGTATTGATGTGTGGGGTGTCTGTCTTGATGTGTGGGGTGTCTGTATTGATGTGTGGGGTGTCTGTATTGATGTGTGGGGTGTCTGTATTGATGAGTGGGGTGTCTGTGTTGATGCGTGGGGTGTCTGTATTGATGCGTGGGGGTGTCTGTGTTGATGTGTGGGGCATCTGTATTGATGTGTGGGGTGTCTGTATTGATGTGTGGGGGTGTCTGTATTGATGTGTGGGGTGTCTGTATTGATGTGTGGGGGTGTCTGTATTGATGTGTGGGGTGTCTGTATTGATGTGTGGGGGGGTCTGTATTGATGTGTGGGGTGTCTGTACTGATGTGTGGGGGTGTCTGTATTGATGTGTGGGGTGTCTGTATTGATGTGTGGGTTGTCTGTATTGATGTGTGGGGTGTCTGTGTTGATGTGTGGGGCGTCTGTATTGATGTGTGGGGTGTCTGTGTTGATGTGTGGGGCGTCTGTATTGATGTGTGGGGTGTCTGTATTGATGTGTGGGGGTGTATGTATTGATGTGTGGGGGTGTCTGTCTTGATGTGTGGGGTGTCTGTATTGATGTGTGGGGGTGTCTGTATTGATGTGTGGGGGTGTCTGTATTGATGTGTGGGGTGTCTGTATTGATGTGTGGGGTGTCTGTATTGATGTGTGGGTGTGTCTTTATTGATGTGTGGGGTGTCTGTATTGATGTGTGGGGGTGTCTGTATTGATGTGTGGGGTGTCTGTATTGATGTGTGGGGTGTCTGTATTAATGTGTGGGTGTCTGTATTGATGTGTGGGGTGTCTGTATTGATGTGTGAGGTGTCTGTATTGATGTGTGGGGTGTCTTATTGATGCGTGGGGTGTCTGTATTGATGTGTGGGGGTGTCGGTATTGATGTGGGGTGTCTGTATTAATGTGTGGTGCGTCTGTATTGATGTGCGGGGTGTCTGTGTTGATGTGTGGGGTGTCTGTATTGATGTGGGGTGTCTGTATTAATGTGTGGTGCGTCTGTATTGATGCGTGGGGTGTCTGTATTGATGTGTGGGGGTGTCTGTATTGATGTGGGGTGTCTGTATTAATGTGTGGTGCGTTTGTATTGATGTGTGGGGTGTCTGTGTTGATGTGTGGGGTGTCTGTATTGATGTGGGGTGTCTGTATTAATGTGTGGTGCGTCTGTATTGATGTGTGGGGTGTCTGTGTTGATGTGTGGGGTGTCTGTATTGATGTGGGGTGTCTATTAATGTGTGGTGCGTCTGTATTGATGTGTGGGTGTCTGTATTGATGTGTGGGGTGTCTGTATTGATGTGTGGGGGTGTCTGTATTGACGTGGGGTGTCTGTATTGATGTGTGGGGTGTCTGTATTGATGTGTGGGGTGTCTGTGTTGATGTGTGGGGTGCCTGTATTGATGTGTGGGGTGTCTGTGTTGATTTGTGGGGTGTCTGTGTTTATGTGTGGGGTGTCTGTATTGATGTGTGGGGTGTCTGTATTGATGTGTGGGGTGTCTGTGTTGATGTGTGGGGTGTCTGTATTGATGTGTGGGGTGTCTGTATTGATGTGTGGGGTGTCTGTATTGATGTGTGGGGTGTCTGTGTTGATGTGTGGGGTGTCTGTATTGATGTGTGGGGTGTCTGTATTGATGTGTGGGGTGTCTGTGTTGATGCGTGGGGTGTCTGTATTGATGCGTGGGGTGTCTGTGTTGATGTGTGGGTGTCTGTATTGAGTGTGTCTGTATTGATGTGTGGGGTGTCTGTATTGATGGTGGGGTGTCTGTATTGATGTGTGGGGTGTTGTATGATGGGGGTTGTATGGTGTGGGTGTCGTATTGATGTGTGGGGTGTCTGTATTGATGTGTGGGGTGTCTGTGTTGATGCGTGGGGTGTCTGATTGATGTTGGGGTGTCTGTTTGATGTGTGGGGTCTGTATTGATGTTGGTGTCGTTTAGTGGGGTGTCTGTTATTGATGTGTGGGGTGTCTGTATTGATGTGTGGGGTGTCTGTATTGATGTGTGGGGTGTCTGTATTGATGTGTGGGGTGTCTGTATTGATGTGTGGGGTGTCTGTATTGATGTGTGGGGTGTCTGTATTGATGTGTGGGGTGTCTGTATTGATTGTGGGGGTGTCTGTATTGATGTGGGGGTGTCTGTATTGATGTGTGGGGTGTCTGTTTGATGTGTGGGGTCTGTATTGATGTGTGGGGTGTCTGTTTGATGTGTGGGGTGTCTGTTGATGCTGGGTGGGTGTTGTTTGATGTGTGGGGGTCTGTATTGATGTGTTGGGTGTCTGTGTTGATGTGTGGGGTGTCTGTATTGATGTGTGGGGTGTCTGTATTGATGTGTGGGGGTGTCTGTATTGATGTGTGGGGTGTCTGTATTGATGTGTGGGTGTCTGTATTGATGTGTGGGGTGTCTGTGTTGATGTGTGTGGTGTCTGTATTGATGTGTGGGGTGTCTGTATTGATGTGTAGGGGTGTCTTGTATTGATGTGTGGGGTGTCTTTAATTGATGTGTGGGGGTGTCTCTATTGATGTGTGAGGGTGTCTGTATTGATGTGTGGGGTGTCTGTATTGATGTGTGGGGGTGTCTGTATTGATGTGTGGGTGTCTGTATTAATGTGTGGGGTGTCTGTATTGATGTGTGAGGTGTCTGTATTGATGTGTGGGGTGTCTGTATTGATGTGTGGGTGTCTGTATTGATGTGTGAAGTGTCTGTATTGAAGTGTGGGGTGTCGGTATTGATGTGTGGGGGTGTCTGTATGATGTGTGGGTGTCTGTATTGATGTGTGGGTGTCTGTTTGATGTGTGGGGTGTCCTGTATTGATGTGTGGGTGTCTGTATTGATGTGTGGGGTGTCTGTATTGATGTGTGGGGTGTCTGTATTGATGTGTGAGGTGTCTGTATTGATGTGTGGGGTGTCTGTATTGATGTGTGGGTGTCTGTATTGATGTGTGGGGGTGTCTGTATTGATGTGTGGGGTGTCTGTATTGATGTGTGGGGTGTCTGTATTGATGTGTGGGGTGTCTGTATTGATGTGTGGGGTGTCTGTATTGATGTGTGGGGGTGTCTGTATTGATGTGTGGGGTGTCTGTATTGATGTGTGGGGTGTCTGTATTGATGTGTGGGTGTCTGTATTGATGTGTGGGGTGTCTGTATTGATGTGTGGGTGTCTGTATTGATGTGTGGGGTGTCTGTATTGATGTGTGGGGTGTCTGTATTGATGTGTGGGGGTGTCTGTATTGATGTGTGGGTGTCTGTATTGATGTGTGGGGGTGTCTGTATTGATGTGTGGGGTGTCTGTATTGATGTGTGGGTGTCTTGTATTGATGTGTGGGGTGTCTGTATTGATGTGTGGGGTGTCTGTATTGATGTGTGGGGTGTCTGTATTGATGTGTGGGGTGTCTGTATTGATGTGTGGGGTGTTTGTTTTGATGTGTGGGTTGTCTGTATTGATGTGTGGGGTGTCTGTATTGATGTGTGGGGTGTCTGTATTGATGTGTGGGGTGTCTGTATTGATGTGTGGGGGTGTTTGTATTGATGTGTGGGGTGTCTGTATTTGTGTGGGGGGTGTCTGTATTGATGTGTGGGGGTGTCTGTATTGATGTGTGGGGTGTTTGTATTGATGTGTGGGGTGTCGGTATTGATGTGTTGGGTGTCTGTATTGATGTGGGGGGTGTCTGTATTGATGTGTGGGGGTGTCTGTATTGATGTGGGTTGTCTGTATTAATGTGGGGCGTCTGTATGTGGGGTGTCTGTATGTGGGGTGTCTGTATTGATGTGTGGGGTGTCTGTATTGATGTGTTGGGTGTCTGTATTGATGTGTGGGGTGTCTGTATTGATGTGTGGGGTGTCTGTATTGATGTGTGGGGTGTCTGTATTGATGTGTGGGTGTCTGTATTGATGTGTGGGGTGCCTGTATTGATGTGTGGGGTGCCTGTATTGATGTGTGGGGTGTCTGTATTGATGTGTGGGGTGTCTGTATTGATGTGTGGGGTGTCTGTATTGATGTGGGGGTGTCTGTATTATGTGGGGTGTCTGTATGATGTTGGGTGTCTGTATTGATATGTGGGGTGCCTGTATTGATGTGTGGGGCGTCTGTATTGATGTGTGGGGTGTCTGTATTGATGTGTGGGGGTGTCTGTATTGATGTGGGTTGTCTGTATTAATGTGGGTGTCTGTATGTGGGATGTTTGTATGTGGGGTGTCTGTATTGATGTGGGGGTGTCTGTATTGATGTGTGGGGTGTCTCTATTGATGTGTGGGGTGTCTGTATTGATGTGGGTTGTCTGTATTAATGTGAGGGTGTCTGTATTGATGTGGGGTGTCTGTATTGATATGGGGTTGTCTGTGTTGAATGTGGGGTGTCTGTATTGATGGTGGTATCTGTATTAATGTGTGGGGTGTCTGTATTGATGTGGGGTGTCTGTATTGATGTGGGGTGTCTGTATTGATGTGGGGTGTCTGTATTGATGTGGGGTGTCTGTATTGATGTGGGGTGTCTGTATTGATGTGGGGTGTCTGTATTGATGTGGGGTGTCTGTGTTGATGTGGGGTATCTGTATCGATGTGGGGTGTCTGTATTGACGTGGGGTGTCTGTATAGATGTGGGGTGTCTGTATTGATGTGGGGTGGTCTGTATTGATGTGGGGTGTCTGTATTGATGTGGGGGTGTATGTATTGATGTGGGGTATCTGTATTGATGTGGGGTATCTGTATTGATGTGGGGTGTCTGTATTGATGTGGGGTGTCTGTATTGATGTGGGGTGCCTGTATTGATGTGTGAGGTGTCTGTGTTGATGGGGTGTGTGCGTGTGTTGCTGAGGGAACCCTTGTTGATGACCGAGGTTCCACTTTGTTTACAAACATCCAATGTGGTATAGCGTCAATCGCTTTCTGGTGGTCCCAGAAACCACTCCACCCAGCCATCTCCCTGGGTCTACAACGGAGTTCACTCTTACAGAAGACTGCAGGAACTGTGGCCCAGAACCCTCTATCTCCTTACATGTCCTCTCCTTCATCTCCTGATATGTCCTCTCCTTCATCTCCTCACATGTCCTCTCCTTCATCTCCTTACATATCCTCTCCTTCATCTCCTGACATGTCCTTTCCTTCATGTCCTGACATGTCCTCTCCTTCATCTCCTCACATGTCCTCTCCTTCATCTCCTGACATGTCCTCTCCTTCATCTCCTGACATGTCCTCTCCTTCATCTCCTCACATGTCCTCTTCTTCATCTCCTCACATGTCCTCTCCTTCATCTCCCGACATGTCCTCTCCTTCATCTCACATGTCTACCATATTCTTCACTGTTTCTCTCCTGCTCGCGTCCAATCTTCCTGTCCTCATTCCTCCTCTCCACTACATTTCGAACCCTGGCTGGCTGTGGGGGTCCACCTACACCCCCTACATGGTCCATTCTTAAGTTCTCCTGGAGACAACATTACTTTCCATGATATTATGAGAATAAACATAAGGGAGACTGAGTCTCTTGTGCTTAAAAACGTGCTTGTATGGAAGACGTTCCAGTACACACTGAACGTGCCGGGATGGGAGACGTTCCAGTACACACTGAACGTGCCGGGATGGGAGACGTTCCAGTACACACTGAACGTGCCGGGATGGGAGACGTTCCAGTACACACTGAACGTGCCGGGATGGGAGACGTTCCAGTACACACTCAACGTGCTGGGATGGGAGACGTTCCAGTACACACTCAACGTGCTGGGATGGGAGACGTTCCAGTACACACTGAACGTGCCGGGATGGGGGCATTCCAGTACACACTGAACGTGCCGGGATGGGAGACGTTCCAGTACACACTGAACGTGCCGGGATGGGAGACGTTCCAGTACACACTGAACGTGCCGGGATGGGAGACGTTCCAGTACACACTCAACGTGCTGGGATGGGAGACGTTCCAGTACACACTCAACGTGCTGGGATGGGAGACGTTCCAGTACACACTGAACGTGCCGGGATGGGGGCATTCCAGTACACACTGAACGTGCCGGGATGGGAGACGTTCCAGTACACACTGAACGTGCCGGGATGGGAGACGTTCCAGTACACACTGAACGTGCCGGGATGGGAGACGTTCCAGTACACACTGAACGTGCCGGGATGGGAGACGTTCCAGTACACACTCATCGTGCTTGTATGGAAGACGTTCCAGTACACACTGAACGTGCCGGGATGGGAGACGTTCCAGTTCACACTTTGAGAATTTTCGTTTCCATGAGAGTCATTCTTCATGAGGTCCGCCAGTTCCCCCATTACCATCTGTGAGGAGGCGTCTGTCTCGCTGGGCTAACTTGGTCCCTCCTTCCTTCATTCCCTCCGGCACTGTTCCACATGAATATTCCAAACTGATTCACGAACACCCCCTCCTCCCTCATCTTCCCTTCTCATTATGAGGGACGCAACCCGTCCATCAGTGTGTGCTAACACCTCACACTTATCTCGGTCCTCATGATTTTGACTTTGTATTTAATCGACATCAAAATGGCAGGACACAAAAATAGAGTGTGAGTGAAGAGGATCGCGAACCATGGAACAATTGGTGTCTTTGCTGTATAGAGAGCTGTGGTCCGCTGGATGTGTGGTTCGGGATGGAGGGAATGGGGGGTCTTTGCTCCCAGTGGGTGAGAAGGACCTCCTGCAGACCATGGTCTGCAGGAACCATCCACTTATAGACCCAAGTGTTAGCCACACACTGACTCGTACGTATGCCCAAGTCCTCTCCTCAGACGTGGACCACAATACAGGCCAGGTACAGGCGTCCCTCTGCTGTAATACAGGCCAGTTACAGGCGTCCCTCTGCTGTAATACAGGCCAGTTACAGGCGTCCCTCTGCTGTACCTCACTCAGATGGGGTACAGTCAAATAGAGGATCTGTGTCAGCAACGCTGCCAAGTGATCGGTCGGTGGGCACGAACTGACTGACGCATACCTGAGGATCCCCAGCCTCCACCTGGGTATACCATCCCTCACTCCACTCTGTGGGTATACCATCCCTCACTCCACTCTGTGGGTATACCATCCCTCACTCCACTCTGTGGGTATACCATCCCTCACTCCACTCTGTGGGTATACCATCCCTCACTCCACTCTGTGGGTATACCATCCCTCACTCCACTCTGTGGGTATACCATCCCTCACTCCACTCTGTGGGTATACCATCCCTCACTCCACTCTGTGGGTATACCATCCAACAGTGAGTGCGATATATTCCCAGTATATTCATGGATCATTGTCATACCTCCGGTTATGCTCATTTACATACGCCCGTAAATGATAACGCTCTTTTACGTTCAATTTACCTTTTTTTTCGTAAATCATTGACGATTTACATTGCTGACCAGCGTCAGGAGGGAGAGGCTCTGTGTGTGAGCAGCCACCCACAATAACCAGGTCCAGAGAACACAGCACACCCCAGCACGATGAACGCCTCTCCCCACCACACTTCTCCCCACCACACTTCTCCCCACCACACTTCTCCCCACCACACTTCTACCATGCAAACATCTCCCAAGTCTACATCTCCCCACCACACTTCTCCCCACCACACTTCTCCCCACCACACTTCTCCCCACCACACTTCTTCCCACCACACTTCTCCCCACCACACTTCTCCCCACCACACTTCTACCATGCAAACATCTCCCAAGTATACATCTCCCCACCACACTTCTCCCCACCACACTTCTCCCCACCACACTTCTACCATGCAAACATCTCCCAAGTCTACATCTCCCCACCACACTTCTCCCCATCACACTTCTCCCCACCACACTTCTCCCCACCACACTTCTCCCCACCACACTTCTCCCCACCACACTTCTCCCCACCACACTTCTACCATGCAAACATCTCCCAAGTATACATCTCCCCACCACACTTCTCCCCACCACACTTCTCCCCACCACACTTCTACCATGCAAACATCTCCCAAGTATACATCTCCCCACCACACTTCTCCCCACCACACTTCTCACCCATGCAAACATCTCCCAGTATACATCTCCCCACCACACTTCTCCCACCACACTTCTACCACATCTCCAATATACTTCTCCCACCACACTTCTCCCCACCACACTTCTCCCCACCACACTTCTCCATGAACATCTCCCAGTAACATCTCCCACCACACTTCTCCCACACTTCTCCAGCAACACTCCATTACTCTCCCACCACACTTCTCCCACCCACTTCTCCATGCAAACATCTCCCAGTATACATCTCCCACCACATTCTCCCACCAACTTCTCCCACGAACATCTCCCAGTATACATCTCCCCACCACACTTCTCCCCACCACATTCTACCATGCAAACATCTCCAAGTATACATCTCCCCACCACACTTCTCCCACCACACTTCACACACTTCTCCCACCACACTTCTACCATGCAAACATCTCCCAAGTATACATCTCCCCACCACACTTCTCCCCAACCACACTTCTCCCACCACACTTCTACCATGCAAACATCTCCAAGTATACATTCATCTCCCACCACACTTCTCCCCACCACACTTCTCCCACACCACCACTTCTACCATGCAAACACTCCCAGTATACATCTCCCCCACACCACAACTTCTCCCACCACACTTCTCCCCACCACACTTCTACCATGCAAACATCTCCCAAGTATACATCTCCCACCACACTTCTCCCCACCACACTTCTCCCACCACACATCTCCCCACCCTACTCTCCCCACCACACTCTCCCCACCACACTTCTCCCCACCACAGTTTCTACCAGCAAACTTCTTACCAAGTATACATCTCCCCACCACACTTCACCCCACCACACTTCTCCCCACCACACTTATCTCCCCAACACACTTCTACCACAATCATCTCCAAGAAACATCTCACCACCACACTTCTCACACCACTGACTTCTATCCCCCACCACACTTCTACCATGCAAACATCTCCCAAGTATACATCTCCCCACCACACTTCTCCCCACCACACTTCTCCCCACCACACTTCTCCCCACCACACTTCTCCCCACCACACTTCTCCACACCACACTTCTCCACACCACACTTCTCCCCACCACACTTCTCCACACCACACTTCTCCACACCACACTTCTCCCCACCACACTTCTCCCCACCACACTTCTCCACACCACACTTCTCCACACCACACTTCTCCACACCACACTTCTACACGCCACACTTCCCACCACACTTCTCCCCGAGACGTTTCTCCCTGGCACACATCTCCCAGGCATACATCTCTCTGGCACACATCTCCCCGGCATATATCTCCCCGGCACACATCTCCCCAGTATACATCTCCCCAGCATACATCTCCCCGGCATACATCTCCTCGGCATACATCTCCCCGGCATACATCTCCCCGGCATACATCTCCCCGGCATACATCTCCCCAGTATACATCTCCCCAGCATACATCTCCCCAGCATACATCTCCCCGGCATACATCTCCCCGGCATACATCTCCCCGGCATACATCTCCCCAGCATACATCTCCCCGGCATACATCTCCCCGGCATACATCTCCCCAGCATACATCTCCCCAGCATACATCTCCCCGGCATACATCTCCCCGGCATACATCTCCCCAGCATACATCTCTCCGGCATACATCTCCCCGGCATACATCTCCCCAGCATACATCTCCCCAGCATACATCTCCCCAGCATACATCTCCCCGGCATACATCTCCCCTGCATACATTTCCCCTCATACATCTCCTCAGCATACATCTCCCCGGCATACATCTCCCCGGCATACATCTCCCCGGCATACATCTCCCAGCATACATCTCCCCGGCATACATCTCCCCGGCATACATCTCCCCGGCATACATCTCCCCGGCATACATCTCCACGGCATACATCTCCCCAGCATACATCTCCCCGGCATACATCTCCCCGGCATACATCTCCCCAGCATACATCTCCCCGGCATACATCTCCCCGGCATACATCTCCCCAGCATACATCTCCCCGGCATACATCTCCCCGGCATACATCTCCCCGGCATACATCTCCCCAGCATACATCTCCCCGGCATACATCTCCCCGTCATACATCTCCCCGGCATACATCTCCCCAGCATACATCTCCCCGGCATACATCTCCCCGGCATACATCTCCCCAGCATACATCTCCCCGGCATACATCTCCCCGGCATACATCTCCCCGGCATACATCTCCCCGGCATACATCTCCCCAGCATACATCTCCCCGGCATACATCTCCCCGGCATACATCTCCCTGGTACACTCCAGTTCGTCTTTCATTCACACTTGGATGTGTTGACAGATGAGAAGTGAGCCATGCATTCCCTGGTGGCTCTCTCCCACCTCTGCTACCTCACCCATCATGGCTGTACCACACCCATTATGGCTGTACCTCACCCATTATGGCTGTACCTCACCCATTATGGCTGTACCTCACCCATTATGGCTGTACCTCACCCATTATGGCTGTACCTCACCCATCATGGCTGTACCACACCCATTATGGCTGTACCTCACCCATTATGGCTGTACCTCACCCATTATGGCTGTACCTCACCCATTATGGCTGTACCTCACCCATTATGGCTGTACCTCACCCATTATGGCTGTACCTCACCCATTATGGCCGTACCTCACCCATCATGGCTGTACCACACCCATTATGGCTGTACCTCACCCATTATGGCTGTACCTCACCCATTATGGCCGTACCTCACCCATCATGGCTGTACCACACCCATTATGGCTGTACCTCACCCATTATGGCTGTACCTCACCCATTATGGCCGTAAATCACCCATCATGGCTGTACCTCACCCATTATGGCCGTACCTCACCCATCATGGCTGTAACATACCCATTAAGGCTGTACCTCACCCATTATGGCTGTACCTCACCCATCATGGCTGTACCACATCCATTATGGCTGTACCTCACCCATTATGGCTGTACCTCACCCATTATGGCTGTACCTCACCCATTATGGCCGTACCTCACCCATCATGGCTGTACCTCACCCATTATGGCTGTACCTCACCCATTATGGCTGTACCTCACCCATCATGGCTGTACCACATCCATTATGGCTGTACCTCACCCATTATGGCTGTACCTCACCCATTATGGCTGTACCTCACCCATTATGGCTGTACCTCACCCATCATGGCTGTACCTCACCCATTATGGCTGTACCACATCCATTATGGCCGTACCTCACCCATCATGGCTGTACCTCACCCATTATGGCTGTACCTCACCCATTATGGCCGTACCTCACCCATTATGGCTGTACCTCACCCATTATGGCTGTACCTCACCCATTATGGCTGTACCTCACCCATTATGGCTCTACCACATCCATTATGGCCGTACCTCACCCATCATGGCTGTACCTCACCCATTATGGCTGTACCTCACCCATTATGGCCGTACCTCACCCATCATGGCTGTACCTCACCCATTATGGCTGTACCTCACCCATTATGGCTGTACCTCACCCATTATGGCTGTACCTCACCCATCATGGCTGTACCACACCCATTATGGCTGTACCTCACCCATTATGGCTGTACCACACACAGTATAGTTGTGCCACACACAGTATAGCTGTACCACACACGATCTGCCTGCACCTCACACAGTATAGCTGTACCACACCTAGTATTGCTGTACCTCACACAGTATAGCTGTACCTCACACAGTATAGCTGTACCACACTAGTATAGCTGTACCACACTAGTATAGCTGTACCATACACAGTTTAGCTGTACCATACACGATCTACCTGTACCACACACAGTATAGCTGCACCTCACCTAGTATAGCTGTACCATACACAGTATAGCTGTACCTCACACAGTTTAGCTGTACCATACACGATCTACCTGTACCACACACAGTATAGCTGCACCTCACCTAGTATAGCTGTACCACACTAGTATAGCTGTACCATACACAGTATAGCTGTACCTCACACAGTTTAGCTGTACCATACACGATCTACCTGTACCACACACAGTATAGCTGCACCTCACCTAGTATAGCTGTACCACACTAGTATAGCTGTACCATACACAGTATAGCTGTACCTCACACAGTTTAGCTGTACCATACACGATCTACCTGTACCACACACAGTATAGCTGCACCTCACCTAGGATAGCTGTACCACACTAGTATAGCTGTACCATACACAGTATAGCTGTACCTCACACAGTTTAGCTGTACCATACACGATCTACCTGTACCACACACAGTATAGCTGCACCTCACCTAGTATAGCTGTACCACACTAGTATAGCTGTACCATACACAGTATAGCTGTACCTCACATATTTTAGCTGTACCATACACGATCTACCTGTACCAAACACAGTATAGCTGCACCTCACCTAGTATAGCTGTACCACACTAGTATAGCTGTACCATACACAGTATAGCTGTACCTCACACAGTGTAGCTGTACCATACACGATCTACCTGTACCACACACAGTATAGCTGCACCTCACCTAGTATAGCTGTACCACACTAGTATAGCTGTAACATACACAGTATAGCTGTACCTCACACAGTTTAGCTGTACCATACACGATCTACCTGTACCACACACAGTATAGCTGCACCTCACCTAGTATAGCTGTACCACACTAGTATAGCTGTACCATACACAGTATAGCTGTACCTCACACAGTTTAGCTGTACCATACACAATCTACCTGTACCACACACAGTATAGTTGCACCTCACACAGTATAGCTGCATCGCAAACAGCATAGCTGCGCCACGAACAGCAAGAACTTTAGGTGAAAATGTATAGGTTTTCTATATGGATGACGTCAGCGGGTCATGCAAACCCTGGTCATAGTCCACCTGACTCTACACTCCAAGCGTAACTACAACACCTGACTCTACACTCCAAGCATAACTACACCACTTGACTCTACACTCCAAACATCTCTACACCACCTGACTCTACACTCCAAGCATAACTACACCACCTGACTCTACACTCCAAACATAACTACACCACTTGACTCTACACTCCAAACATCTCTACACCACCTGACTCTACACTCCAAGCGTAACTACACCACCTGACTCTACACTCCAAGCATAACTACACCACCTGACTCTACACTCCAAACATAACTACACCACCTGACTCTAAACTCCAAACATAACTACACCACCTGACTCTACACTCCAAACATAACTACACCACCTGACTCTACACTCCAAGCATGACTACACCACCTGACTCTACACTCCAAGCGTAACTACACCACCTGACTCTACACTCCAAACATAACTACACCACCTGACTCTACACTCCAAACATAAATTCACCACCTGACTCTACACTCCAAACATAACTACACCACCTGACTCTACACTCCAAACATAACTACACCACCTGACTCTACACTCCAAACATAACTACACCACCTGACTCTACACTCCAAACATAACTACACCACCTGACTCTACACTCCAAACATAACTACACCACCTGACTCTACACTACAAACATAACTACACCACCTGACTACACTCCAAACATAACTACACCTCCTGACTCTACACTCCAAACATAACTACACCACCTGACTCTACACTCCAAACATAACTACACCACCTGACTCTACACTCCAAACATAACTACACCACCTGACTCTACACTCCAAGCATAACTACACCACCTGACTCTACACTCCAAGCGTAACTACACCACCTGACTCTACACTCCAAACATAACTACACCACCTGACTCTACACTCCAAGCGTAACTACACCACCTGACTCTACACTCCAAACATAACTACACCACCTGACTCTACACTCCAAACATAACTACACCACCTGACTCTACACTCCAAGCATAACTACACCACCTGACTCTACACTCCAAACATAACTACACCACCTGACTCTACACTCCAAGCGTAACTACACCACCTGACTCTACACTCCAAGCATAACTACACCACCTGACTCTACACTCCAAGCGTAAATACACCACCTGACTCTACACTCCAAGCGTAACTACACCACCTGACTCTACACTCCAAACATAACTACACCACCTGACTCTACACTCCAAGCGTAACTACACCACCTGACTCTACACTCCAAGCATAACTACACCAGCTGACTCTACACTCCAAGCATAACTACACCACCTGACTCTACACTCCAAACATAACTACACCACCTGACTCTACACTCCAAGCGTAACTACACCACCTGACTCTACACTCCAAACATAACTACACCACCTGACTCTACACTCCAAGCATAACTACACCACCTGACTCTACACTCCAAGCATAACTACACCACCTGACTCTACACTCCAAACATAACTACACCACCTGACTCTACACTCCAAGCGTAACTACATCACCTGACTCTACACTCCAAATATAACTACACCACCTGACTCTACACTCCAAGCATAACTACACCACCTGACTCTACACTCCAAGCATAACTACACCACCTGACTCTACACTCCAAACATAACTACACCACCTGACTCTACACTCCAAGCGTAACTACACCACCTGACTCTACACTCCAAACATAACTACACCACCTGACTCTACACTCCAAGACATAACTACATCCACCTGACTCTACACTCCAAACATAACTACACCACCTGACTCTACACTCCAAGCATAACTACACCACCTGACTCTACACTCCAAGCATAACTACACCACCTGACTCTACACTCCAAGCATAACTACACCACCTGACTGTACACTCCAAGCATAACTACACCACCTGACTCTACACTCCAAACATAACTACACCACCTGACTCTACACTCCAAACATAACTACACCACCTGACTCTACACTCCAAGCATAACTACACCAGCTGACTCTACACTCCAAGCATAACTACACCACCTGACTCTACACTCCAAGTATAACTACACCACCTGACTCTACACTCCAAACATAACTACACCACCTGACTCTACACTCCAAACATAACTACACCACCTGACTCTACACTCCAAGTATAACTACACCACCTGACTCTACACTCCAAGCATAACTACACCACCTGACTCTACACTCCAAGTATAACTACACCACCTGACTCTACACTCCAAGTATAGCTACACCACCTGACTCTACACTCCAAGTATAACTACACCACCTGACTCTACACTCCAAGCATAACTACACCACCTGACTCTACACTTTTTTTTATCATACTTTGTCGCTGTCTCCCGCGTCAGCGAGGTAGCGCAAGGAAACAGACGAAAGACTGGCCCAACCCACCCACATACACATGTATATACATACACGTCCACACACAGCATATATACATACCTATACATTTCAACGTATACATATATATACATGTACAGATATATACATATATACACATGTACATAATTCATACTTGCTGCTTTTATTCATTTCCGTCGCCACCTCGCCACACATGAAATAACTACCCCCTCCCCTCTCATGTGTGTGAGGTAGCGCTAGGAAAAGACAACAAAGGCCACATTCGTTCACACTCAGTCTCTAGCTGTCATGTATAATGCACCGAAACCACAGCTCCCTTTGCACATCCAGGCCCCACAGAACTTTCCATGGTTTACCCCAGACGCTTCACACGCCCTGGTTCAATCCATTGACAGCACGTCGACCTCAGTATACCACATCGTTCCAATTCACTCTATTCCTTGTACGCCTTTCACCCTCCTGCATGTTCAGGCCCCGATCGCTCAAGATCTTTTTCACTCCATCCTTCCACCTCCAATTTGGTCTCCCACTTCTCGTTCCCTCCACCTCCGACACATATATCCTCTTGGTCAATCTTTCCTCACTCATTCTCTCCATGTGCCCAAACCATTTCAAAACACCCTCTTCTGCTCTCTCAACCACACTCTTTTCATTACCACACATCTCTTACCCTTTCATTACTTACTCAATCAAACCACCTCACACCACATATTGTACACAAACATCTCATTTCCAACACATCCACCCTCCTCCGCACAACTCTATCTATAGCCCACGCCTCGCAACCATACAACATTGTTGGAACCACTATTCCTTCAAACATACCCACTTTTGCTTTCCGAGGTAATGTTCTCACCTTCCACACATTCTTCAACGCTCCCAGAACCTTCGCCCCCTTCCCCACCCTATGACTCACTTCCCCCTCCATGGTTCCATCCGCTGCCAAATCCACTCCCAGATATCTAAAACTCTTCACTTCCTCCAGTTTTTCTCCTTTCAAACTTACCTCCCAATTGATTCGTCTCTCAACCCTACTGTACCTAATAACCTTGCTCTTATTCACATTTACTCTTAACCTTCTTCTTTCACACACTTTACCAAACTCAGTCACCAGCTTCTGCAGTTTCTCACATGAATCAGCCACCAGCGCTGTATCATCAGCGAACAACAACTGACTCACTTCCCAAGCTCTTTCATCCACAACAGACTGCATACTTGCCCCCCTTTCCAAAACTCTTGCATTCACCTCCCTAACAACCCCATCCATAAACAAATTAAACAACCATGGAGACATCACACACCCCTGCCGCAAACCTACATTAACTGAGAACCAATCACTTTCCTCTCACTTTCACAAAAGTTCCAGTTGATGACCTTTTAGAATATTTATTTGATTTCTTGGATGATATTCATTTACCTGTTTCAAAGTCTAATTTCACTGAACTGATAAAATTGTGTATAAAAGACTGTGTATTTCAATTCAATGGAGATTATTATGCTCAAAAATTTGGTATGGCAATGGTTAACCCTCTTTCACCTGTACTAAGTAATCTTTATATGGAATTTTTTTTTTGATACAAAATTATTAAAGGATATTTTACCTTCTAATGTCATTTGGTTTAAATATGTAGATGATGTTCTTTGTGTTTGGCCAACAAATGAAAATGTACATATATTTCTCCCCTTACTTAACAATTTAGTACCTTCCATCACATTCACTGTAGACAGTGAAAATGATGGTATGTTACGGGTGGTTGGCACTGTGAATGGGGTGGTCGGCACTGCCAGCCATGGGTGGTCGGCACTGCCAGCCAGGGGTGGTCGGCACTACCAGCCAGGGGTGGTCGGCAGTGCCAGCCAGGGGTGGTCGGCAGTGCCAGCCAGGGGTGGTCGGCAGTGCCAGCCAGGGGTGGTCGGTAGTGCCAGCCAGGGGTGGTCGGCACTGCCAGCCAGGGGTGGTCGGCACTGTGCCAGGGGTGGTCGGCACTGCCAGCCAGGGGTGGTCGGCACTGCCAGCCAGGGGTGGTCGGCACTGCCAGCCAGGGGTGGTCGGCACTGCCAGCCAGGGGTGGTCGGCACTGTGCCAGGGGTGGTCGGCACTGCCAGCTAGGGGTGGTCGGCAGTGCCAGCCAGGGGTGGTCGGCAGTGCCAGCCAGGGGTGGTCGGCAGGCTGCCAGGGGTGGTCGGCACGTGCCAGCCAGGGGTGGTCGGCAGTGCCAGCCAGGGGTGGTCGGCACTGCCAGGGGTGGTCGGCACTGCCAGCCAGAGGTGGTCGGCAGTGACTGTGGCACTGCACGATGGCACACTGCAGTGCTGCTCCGTCATAATTAACATTGTGCTCAAAAACTCGCATCTTGAACTCACTGTTGGGTACCATGGTACACGTGGTAGTGGTAGGTACAGACACGTGGTAGTGGTAGGTACAGACACGTGGTAGTGGTAGGTACAGACACGTGGTCCTGGTAGGTACAGACACGTGGTACGTAGGTACAGACACGTGGTACTGGTAGGTACAGATACGTGGTACTGGTAGGTACAGACACGTGGTACTGGTAGGTACAGACACGTGGTACTGGTAGGTACAGACACGTGGTAGTGGTAGGTACAGACACGTGGTAGTGGTAGGTACAGACACGTGGTAGTGGTAGGTACAGACACGTGGTAGTGGTAGGTACAGACACGTGGTAGTGGTAGGTACAGACACGTGGTCCTGGTAGGTACAGACACGTGGTAGTGGTAGGTACAGACACGTGGTAGTGGCAGGTACAGACACGTGGTTCTGGTAGGTACAGACACGTGGTAGTGGTAGGTACAGACACGTGGTAGACCCTGGTAATGGTATGTGGTATGTTTGAACCTCAATTGTGATCAGCTGCAGTGAATGGTAAAGATTGTAGGTAAACACACAACAACTTTATTATCATTATTATCATCATTATTATTATCATTATTATTAGTATTATTATTATTATTATTACTAATATTATTATTATTATCATGAGCCATTTAATGATGTTATTATGAGGCATTTAATGATGTTATTATGAGGCATTTAATGATGTTATTATGAGCCATTTAATGATGTTATTATGAGGCATTTAATGATGTTATTATGAGGCATTTAATGATGTTATCATGATGCATTTAATGATGTTATTATGATGCATTTAATGATATTATCATGATGCATTTAATGATGTTATTATGAGCCATTTAATGATGTTATTATGAGGCATTTAATGATATTATCATGATGCATTTAATGATGTTATTATGAGGCATTTAATGATATTATCATGATGCATTTAATGATGTTATTATGAGGCATTTAATGATGTTATTATGAGGCATTTAATGATATTATCATGATGCATTTAATGATGTTATTATGATGCATTTAATGATATTATCATGATGCATTTAATGATGTTATTATGAGGCATTTAATGATGTTATTATGAGGCATTTAATGATATTATCATGATGCATTTAATGATGTTATTATGAGGCATTTAATGATGTTATTATGAGGCATTTAATGATGTTATTATGAGGCATTTAATGATATTATCATGATGCATTTAATGATGTTATTATGAGGCATTTAATGATATTATCATGATGCATTTAATGATGTTATTATGAGGCATTTAATGATGTTATTATGAGGCATTTAATGATATTATCATGATGCATTTAATGATGTTATTATGATGCATTTAATGATATTATCATGATGCATTTAATGATGTTATTATGAGGCATTTAATGATGTTATTATGAGGCATTTAATGATATTATCATGATGCATTTAATGATGTTATTATGAGGCATTTAATGATGTTATTATGAGGCATTTAATGATATTATCATGATGCATTTAATGATGTTATTATGATGCATTTAATGATGTTATTATGAGGCATTTAATGATGTTATTATGATGCATTTAATGATATTATCATGATGCATTTAATGATGTTATTATGATGCATTTAATGATATTATCATGATGCATTTAATGATGTTATTATGAGGCATTTAATGATGTTATTATGAGGCATTTAATGATATTATCATGATGCATTTAATGATGTTATTATGAGCATTTAATGATGTTATTATGATATTATCATGATGCATTTAATGATGTTATTATGAGGCATTTAATGATATTATCATGATGCATTTAATGATGTTATTATGAGGCATTTAATGATAGTTATTATGAGGCATTTAATGATGTTATTATGAGCATTTAATGATGTTATTATGAGCATTTAATGATGTTATTATGAGGCATTTAATGATATTATCATGATGCATTTAATGATGTTATTATGAGGCATTTAATGATATTATCATGATGCAATTTAATGATGTTATTATGAGGCATTTAATGATGTTATTATGAGGCATTTAATGATATTATCATGATGCATTTAATGATGTTATTATGAGGCATTTAATGATATTATCATGATGCATTTAATGATGTTATTATGAGGCATTTAATGATGTTATTATGAGGCATTTAATGATATTATCATGATGCATTTAAAGCATGTTATTATGAGCATTTAATGATTTTATCATGATGGCATTAATGATGTTATATGATGCATTTAATGATATTATTATGATGGCATTTAATGATGCATTTAAATGATGTTAATATGAGGCATTAATGATATTATCATGATGCATTTAATGAATGTTATTATGAGGCATTTAATGATATTATCATGATGCATTTAATGATGTTATTATGAGGCATTTAATGATGTTATTATGAGGCATTTAATGATATTATCATGATGCATTTAATGATGTTATTATGAGGCATTTAATGATATTATCATGATGCATTTAATGATGTTATCATGATGCATTTAATGATGTTATTATGAGGCATTTAATGATGTTATTATGAGGCATTTAATGATATTATCATGATGCATTTAATGATGTTATTATGAGGCATTTAATGATGTTATTATGAGGCATTTAATGATATTATCATGATGCATTTAATGATGTTATTATGATGCATTTAATGATGTTATTATGATGCATTTAATGATATTATCATGATGCATTTAATGATATTATCATGATGCATTTAATGATGTTATTATGAGGCATTTAATGATGTTATTATGAGGCATTTAATGATATTATCATGATGCATTTAATGATGTTATTATGAGGCATTTAATGATGTTATTATGAGGCATTTAATGATGTTATCTAATGACGTTAGACCAGGACAGTATAATAGCAGGTACTGTCCAGTACGTTAGACCAGGACAGTATAATAGCAGGTACTGTCCAGTACGTTAGACCAGGACAGTATAATAGCAGGTACTGTCCAGTACGTTAGACCAGGACAGTATAATAGCAGGTACTAGCCAGTACGTTAGACCAGGACAGTATAATAGCAGGTATACTGGCCAGTGCGCTAGACCAGGACAGTATAATAGGAGGTACTGGCCAGTGCGCTAGACCAGGACAGCATAATAGCAGGTATACTGGCCAGTACGTTAGACCAGGACAGTATAATAGCAGGTATACTAGCCAGTACGTTAGACCAGGACAGTATAATAGCAGGTATACTAGCCAGTACGTTAGACCAGGACGGTATAATAGCAGGTATACTGGCCAGTGCGTTAGACCAGGACAGTATAATAGCAGGTACTGGCCAGTACGCTAGACTAGGACAGTATAATAGCAGGTATACTAGCCAGTGCGTTAGACCAGGACAGTATAATAGCAGGTACTGGCCAGTACGTTAGACCAGGACAGTATAATAGCAAGTACTGGCCAGTACGTTAGACCAGGACAGTATGATAGCAGGTACACTAGCTAGTACGTTAGACCAGGACAGTATAATAGCAGGTATACTGGCCAGTACGTTAGACCAGGACAGTATAATAGCAGGTACTGACCAGTACGTTAGACCAGGACAATATAATAGCAGGTATACTGGCCAGTACGTTAGACCAGGACAGTATAATAGGAGGTACTGGCCAGTGCGCTAGACCAGGACAGTATAATAGGAGGTACTAGCCAGTACGTTAGACCAGGACAGTATAATAGCAGGTATACTTACCAGTTCGTTAGACCAGGACAGTATAATAGCAGGTATACTGGCCAGTACGTTAGACCAGGACAGTATAATAGCAGGTATACTAGCCAGTACGTTAGACCAGGACAGTATAATAGCAGGTATACTAGCCAGTACGTTAGACCAGGACAGTATAATAGCAGGTATACTAGCCAGTACGTTAGACCAGGACAGTATAATAGCAGGTATACTAGCCAGTACGTTAGACCAGGACAGTATAATAGCAGGTATACTGGCCAGTACGTTAGACCAGGACAGTATAATAGCAGGTATACTAGCCAGTGCGTTAGACCAGGACAGTATAATAGCAGGTATACTAGCCAGTGCGTTAGACCAGGACAGTATAATAGCAGGTATACTAGCCAGTACGTTAGACCAGGACAGTATAATAGCAGGTATACTAGCCAGTGCGTTAGACCAGGACAGTATAATAGCAGGTATACTAGCCAGTGCGTTAGACCAGGACAGTATAATAGCAGGTATACTAGCCAGTGCGTTAGACCAGGACAGTATAATAGCAGGTATACTAGCCAGTGCGTTAGACCAGGACAGTATAATAGCAGGTATACTAGCCAGTGCGTTAGACCAGGACAGTATAATAGCAGGTATACTAGCCAGTACGTTAGACCAGGACAGTATAATAGCAGGTATACTAGCCAGTACGTTAGACCAGGACAGTATAATAGCAGGTATACTAGCCAGTACGTTAGACCAGGACAGTATAATAGCAGGTATACTAGCCAGTACGTTAGACCAGGACAGTATAATAGCAGGTATACTAGCAAGTGCGTTAGACCAGGACAGTATAATAGCAGGTATACTAGCCAATTCGTTAGACCAGGACAGTATAATAGCAGGTATACTAGCCAGTACGTTAGACCAGGACAGTATGATAGCAGGTATACTAGCCAGTACGTTAGACCAGGACAGTATAATAGCAGGTATACTAGCCAGTACGTTAGACCAGGACAGTATAATAGCAGGTATACTAGCCAGTACGTTAGACCAGGACAGTATAATAGCAGGTATACTAGCCAGTACGTTAGACCAGGACAGTATAATAGCAGGTATACTAGCCAGTACGTTAGACCAGGACAGTATAATAGCAGGTATACTAGCAAGTGCGTTAGACCAGGACAGTATAATAGCAGGTATACTAGCCAGTGCGTTAGACCAGGACAGTATAATAGCAGGTATACTAGCCAGTATGTTAGACCAGGACGGTAAAAAAAAAATAAGATAAAAAAAATTGTTTTCGTAAATAGTATGACCAGGTTAGCACCCTGTCTCACGAGGTCAACACTACCATCAAGATGGGATCAATACACTTCACTCAAGAGTACATGTACTGGGAGGGGAGGGGGGGGGGGGGTGTGTGTACTGGAGCAGCCTTTGTTATCGTCGGGTGACAGTACCTGGTGGGGGGGTGGGGGGAGGGGGGTTTAGGGCCCCCCCCCCATTGTCTGAGATGTCCTTGTGAGACACTTCATGTCGAGTCTGGAACCACTCCAGGTTGGACTCCCGGATGTTGCGCCACTCCAGGCTATCGTCTGCCTCACTAACGTATTGATATACGTCTATCTATCGTCTGCCTCACTAACGTATTGATATACGTCTATCTATCGTCTGCCTCACTAACGTATTGATATACGTCTATCTATCGTCTGCCTCACTAACGTATTGATATACGTCTATCTATCGTCTGCCTCACTAACGTATTGATATACGTCTATCTATCGTCTGCCTCACTAACGTATTGATATACGTCTATCTATCGTCTGCCTCACTAACGTATTGATATACGTCTATCTATCGTCTGCCTCACTAACGTATTGATATACGTCTATCTATCGTCTGCCTCACTAACGTATTGATATACGTCTATCTATCGTCTGCCTCACTAACGTATTGATATACGTCTATCTATCGTCTGCCTCACTAACGTATTGATATACGTCTATCTATCGTCTGCCTCACTAACGTATTGATATACGTCTATCTATCGTCTGCCTCACTAACGTATTGATATACGTCTATCTATCGTCTGCCTCACTAACGTATTGATATACGTCTATCTATCGTCTGCCTCACTAACGTATTGATATACGTCTATCTATCGTCTGCCTCACTAACGTATTGATATACGTCTATCTATCGTCTGCCTCACTAACGTATTGATATACGTCTATCTATCGTCTGCCTCACTAACGTATTGATATACGTCTATCTATCGTCTGCCTCACTAACGTATTGATATACGTCTATCTATCGTCTGCCTCACTAACGTATTGATATACGTCTATCTATCGTCTGCCTCACTAACGTATTGATATACGTCTATCTATCGTCTGCCTCACTAACGTATTGATATACGTCTATCTATCGTCTGCCTCACTAACGTATTGATATACGTCTATCTATCGTCTGCCTCACTAACGTATTGATATACGTCTATCTATCGTCTGCCTCACTAACGTATTGATATACGTCTATCTATCGTCTGCCTCACTAACGTATTGATATACGTCTATCTATCGTCTGCCTCACTAACGTATTGATATACGTCTATCTATCGTCTGCCTCACTAACGTATTGATATACGTCTATCTATCGTCTGCCTCACTAACGTATTGATATACGTCTATCTATCGTCTGCCTCACTAACGTATTGATATACGTCTATCTATCGTCTGTCCTCACTAACGTATTGATATACGTCTATCTATCGTCCGTCTCACTAAAGTGATGCTCACTTGTCACTTCCTCCAGCAACGGTCAGTGGCCAACCCTCACATCTCTTTCTATCTTAAAATCCTCCAATTTTGGCCACCATTTACTGAACACTTTGCTTTCTAACTTTCCATCAAACATAGATTTCAATGATGATTTTTCTATAATGGCGCATATACCTGTCTTGCTCTCACTACTCCCTCACTGCATGAGTCAGTGACCTGGTGTGTGGCCCACTGCATGAGTCAGTGACCTGGTGTGTGGCCCACTGCATGAGTCAGTGACCTGGTGTGTGGCCCACTGCATCAGTCAGTGACCTGGTGTGTGGCCCACTGCATGAGTCAGTGACCTGGTGTGTGGCCCACTGCATCAGTCAGTGACCTGGTGTGTGGCCCACTGCATCAGTCAGTGACCTGGTGTGTGGCCCACTGCATCAGTCAGTGACCTGGTGTGTGGCCCACTGCATCAGTCAGTGACCTGGTGTGTGGCCCACTGCATGAGTCAGTGACCTGGTGTGTGGCCCACTGCATCAGTCAGTGACCTGGTGTGTGGCCCACTGCATCAGTCAGTGACCTGGTGTGTGGCCCACTGCATGAGTCAGTGACCTGGTGTGTGGCCCACTGCATGAGTCAGTGACCTGGTGTGTGGCCCACTGCATGAGTCAGTGACCTGGTGTGTGGCCCACTGCATCAGTCAGTGAGATGGTGTGTGGCCCACTGCATGAGTCAGTGACCTGGTGTGTGGCCCACTGCATCAGTCAGTGACCTGGTGTGTGGCCACTGCATCAGTCAGTGACCTGGTGTGTGGCCCACTGCATGAGTCAGTGACCTGGTGTGTGGCCCACTGCATCAGTCAGTGACCTGGTGTGTGGCCCACTGCATCAGTCAGTGACCTGGTGTGTGGCCCACTGCATGAGTCAGTGACCTGGTGTGTGGCCCACTGCATGAGTCAGTGACCTGGTGTGTGGCCCACTGCATGAGTCAGTGACCTGGTGTGTGGCCCACTGCATGAGTCAGTGACCTGGTGTGTGGCCCACTGCATGAGTCAGTGACCTGGTGTGTGGCCCACTGCATGAGTCAGTGACCTGGTGTGTGGCCCACTGCATCAGTCAGTGACCCGGTGTGTGGCCCACTGCATGAGTCAGTGACCTGGTGTGTGGCCCACTGCATCAGTCAGTGACCTGGTGTCTGGCCCACTGCATGAGTCAGTGACCTGGTGTGTGGCCCACTGCATGAGTCAGTGACCTGGTGTGTGGCCCACTGCATGAGTCAGTGACCTGGTGTGTGGCCCACTGCATGAGTCAGTGACCTGGTGTGTGGCCCACTGCATCAGTCAGTGACATGGTGTGTGGCCCACTGCATGAGTCAGTGACCTGGTGTGTGGCCCACTGCATGAGTCAGTGACCTGGTGTGTGGCCCACTGCATCAGTCAGTGACCTGGTGTGTGGCCCACTGCATCAGTCAGTGACCTGGTGTGTGGCCCACTGCATGAGTCAGTGACCTGGTGTGTGGCCCACTGCATGAGTCAGTGACCTGGTGTGTGGCCCACTGCATGAGTCAGTGACCTGGTGTGTGGCCCACTGCATCAGTCAGTGACCTGGTGTGTGGCCCACTGCATCAGTCAGTGACATGGTGTGTGGCCCACTGCATGAGTCAGTGACCTGGTGTGTGGCCCACTGCATGAGTCAGTGACCTGGTGTGTGGCCCACTGCATCAGTCAGTGACCTGGTGTGTGGCCCACTGCATCAGTCAGTGACCTGGTGTGTGGCCCACTGCATCAGTCAGTGACATGGTGTGTGGCCCACTGCATCAGTCAGTGACATGGTGTGTGGCCCACTGCATCAGTCAGTGACATGGTGTGTGGCCCACTGCATCAGTCAGTGACATGGTGTGTGGCCCACTGCATCAGTCAGTGACCTGGTGTGTGGCCCACTGCATCAGTCAGTGACATGGTGTGTGGCCCACTGCATCAGTCAGTGACCTGGTGTGTGGCCCACTGCATGAGTCAGTGACCTGGTGTGTGGCCCACTGCATGAGTCAGTGACCTGGTGTGTGGCCCACTGCATCAGTCAGTGACCTGGTGTGTGGCCCACTGCATCAGTCAGTGACCTGGTGTGTGGCCCACTGCATGAGTCAGTGACCTGGTGTGTGGCCCACTGCATCAGTCAGTGACATGGTGTGTGGCCCACTGCATCAGTCAGTGACCTGGTGTGTGGCCCACTGCATGAGTCAGTGACATGGTGTGTGGCCCACTGCATGAGTCAGTGACCTGGTGTGTGGCCCACTGCATCAGTCAGTGACCTGGTGTGTGGCCCACTGCATGAGTCAGTGACCTGGTGTGTGGCCCACTGCATGAGTCAGTGACCTGGTGTGTGGCCCACTGCATCAGTCAGTGACCTGGTGTGTGGCCCACTGCATCAGTCAGTGACCTGGTGTGTGGCCCACTGCATGAGTCAGTGACCTGGTGTGTGGCCCACTGCATCAGTCAGTGACCTGGTGTGTGGCCCACTGCATCAGTCAGTGACCTGGTGTGTGGCCCACTGCATCAGTCAGTGACCTGGTGTGTGGCCCACTGCATCAGTCAGTGACCTGGTGTGTGGCCCACTGCATGAGTCAGTGACCTGGTGTGTGGCCCACTGCATCAGTCAGTGACCTGGTGTGTGGCCCACTGCATCAGTCAGTGACCTGGTGTGTGGCCCACTGCATCAGTCAGTGACCTGGTGTGTGGCCCACTGCATCAGTCAGTGACCTGGTGTGTGGCCCACTGCATGAGTCAGTGACCTGGTGTGTGGCCCACTGCATGAGTCAGTGACCTGGTGTGTGGCCCACTGCATGAGTCAGTGACCTGGTGTGTGGCCCACTGCATGAGTCAGTGACCTGGTGTGTGGCCCACTGCATCAGTCAGTGACCTGGTGTGTGGCCCACTGCATGAGTCAGTGACCTGGTGTGTGGCCCACTGCATGAGTCAGTGACCTGGTGTGTGGCCCACTGCATGAGTCAGTGACCTGGTGTGTGGCCCACTGCATCAGTCAGTGACCTGGTGTGTGGCCCACTGCATGAGTCAGTGACCTGGTGTGTGGCCCACTGCATCAGTCAGTGACCTGGTGTGTGGCCCACTGCATCAGTCAGTGACCTGGTGTGTGGCCCACTGCATCAGTCAGTGACCTGGTGTGTGGCCCACTGCATGAGTCAGTGACCTGGTGTGTGGCCCACTGCATCAGTCAGTGACCTGGTGTGTGGCCCACTGCGTCAGTCAGTGACCTGGTGTGTGGCCCACTGCATCAGTCAGTGACATGGTGTGTGGCCCACTGCATCAGTCAGTGACCTGGTGTGTGGCCCACTGCATCAGTCAGTGACCTGGTGTGTGGCCCACTGCATCAGTCAGTGACATGGTGTGTGGCCCACTGCATCAGTCAGTGACATGGTGTGTGGCCCACTGCATCAGTCAGTGACATGGTGTGTGGCCCACTGCATCAGTCAGTGACATGGTGTGTGGCCCACTGCATCAGTCAGTGACATGGTGTGTGGCCCACTGCATCAGTCAGTGACATGGTGTGTGGCCCACTGCATCAGTCAGTGACATGGTGTGTGGCCCACTGCATGAGTCAGTGTCCTGGTGTGTGGCCCACTGCATGAGTCAGTGACCTGGTGTGTGGCCCACTGCATGAGTCAGTGACCTGGTGTGTGGCCCACTGCATCAGTCAGTGACCTGGTGTGTGGCCCACTGCATCAGTCAGTGACATGGTGTGTGGCCCACTGCATCAGTCAGTGACATGGTGTGTGGCCCACTGCATCAGTCAGTGACATGGTGTGTGGCCCACTGCATGAGTCAGTGACATGGTGTGTGGCCCACTGCATCAGTCAGTGACATGGTGTGTGGCCCACTGCATCAGTCAGTGACATGGTGTGTGGCCCACTGCATCAGTCAGTGACATGGTGTGTGGCCCACTGCATCAGTCAGTGACATGGTGTGTGGCCCACTGCATCAGTCAGTGACATGGTGTGTGGCCCACTGCATCAGTCAGTGACATGGTGTGTGGCCCACTGCATCAGTCAGTGACATGGTGTGTGGCCCACTGCATCAGTCAGTGACATGGTGTGTGGCCCACTGCATCAGTCAGTGACATGGTGTGTGGCCCACTGCATGAGTCAGTGACCTGGTGTGTGGCCCACTGCATGAGTCAGTGACCTGGTGTGTGGCCCACTGCATCAGTCAGTGACATGGTGTGTGGCCCACTGCATCAGTCAGTGACATGGTGTGTGGCCCACTGCATCAGTCAGTGACATGGTGTGTGGCCCACTGCATCAGTCAGTGAGATGGTGTGTGGCCCACTGCATCAGTCAGTGACCTGGTGTGTGGCCCACTGCATCAGTCAGTGACCTGGTGTGTGGCCCACTGCATCAGTCAGTGACATGGTGTGTGGCCCACTGAATCAGTCAGTGACATGGTGTGTGGCCCACTGCATCAGTCAGTGACCTGGTGTGTGGCCCACTGCATCAGTCAGTGACATGGTGTGTGGCCCACTGAATCAGTCAGTGACATGGTGTGTGGCCCACTGCATCAGTCAGTGACATGGTGTGTGGCCCACTGCATCAGTCAGTGACATGGTGTGTGGCCCACTGCATCAGTCAGTGACCTGGTGTGTGGCCCACTGCATCAGTCAGTGACATGGTGTGTGGCGCACTGCATCAGTCAGTGACATGGTGTGTGGCCCACTGCATCAGTCAGTGACATGGTGTGTGGCCCACTGCATCAGTCAGTGACCTGGTGTGTGGCCCACTGCATCAGTCAGTGACATGGTGTGTGGCCCACTGCATCAGTCAGTGACATGGTGTGTGGCCCACTGCATCAGTCAGTGACATGGTGTGTGGCCCACTGTATGTAAACATTCCCATATTGTGAGAGAGAGAGAGAGAGGAACCTCTGCAGCTCAGAGTGTGGGGGGGGAGTCGTCATCAACAGCTGGGGGGGATTGTGGGGGGATTGTGGGGGGATTGTGGGGGGATTGTGGGGGAGGGGTGGGGGAGGGGGGTGAGCCACTGACCCACTGCAAGCCATGTTGACATCCACCTCCTCCACCTCTCCACTGCATCCACCAGGCTCCCACCACCACTACAACCACCACCACCTCCACAGTCACCACCACCTCAGTCATCTCCACCACCATAACCACCACAGTCACCATTACAATCACCCACCACGTGAGGCAGGGGCTGACCCACCACGTGAGGCAGGGGCTGACCCACCACGTGAGGCAGGGGCTGACCCACCACGTGAGGCAGGGGCTGACCCACCATGTGAGGCAGGGGCTGACCCACCACGTGAGGCAGGGGTTGACCCACCACGTGAGGCAGGCGCTGACCCACCACGTGAGGCATTCGCTGACCCACCACGTGAGGCAGGGGCTGACCCACCATGTGAGGCAGGGGCTGACCCACCACGTGAGGCAGGTGCTGACCCACCACGTGAGGCAGGGGCTGACCCACCACGTGAGGCAGGCGCTGACCCACCACGTGAGGCATTCGCTGACCCACCACGTGAGGCAGGGGCTGACCCACCACGTGAGGCAGGGGCTGACCCACCACGTGAGGCAGGTGCTGACCCACCACGTGAGGCAGGGGCTGACCCACCACGTGAGGCAGGCGCTGACCCACCACGTGAGGCAGGGGCTGACCCACCAAGTGAGGCAGGGGCTGACCCACCACGTGAGGCATTCGCTGACCCACTACCTGAGGCAGGGGCTGACCCACCACGTGAGGCAGGCGCTGACCCACCACGTGAGGCAGGGGCTGACCCACCACGTGAGGCATTCGCTGACCCACCACCTGAGGCAGGGGCTGACCCACCACCTGAGGCAGGGGCTGACCCACCACGTGAGGCAGGGGCTGACCCACCACGTGAGGCAGGGGTTGACCCACCACGTGAGGCAGGGGCTGACCCACCACGTGAGGCAGGGGCTGACCCACCACGTGAGGCAGGGGCTGACCCACCACGTGAGGCAGGGGCTGACCCACCACGTGAGGCATTCGCTGACCCACCACCTGAGGCAGGGGCTGACCCACCACGTGAGGCAGGGGCTGACCCACCACGTGAGGCAGGGGCTGACCCACCACGTGAGGCAGGGGTTGACCCACCACGTGAGGCAGGGGCTGACCCACCACGTGAGGCAGGGGCTGACCCACCACGTGGGGCAGGGGCTGACCCACCACGTGGGGCAGGGGCTGACCCACCACCTGAGGCAGGGGCTGACCCACCACGTGAGGCAGGGGTTGACCCACCACGTGAGGCAGGGGCTGACCCACCACGTGAGGCAGGGGCTGACCCACCACGTGAGACAGGGGCTGACTCACCATGTGAGGCAGGGGCTGACCCACCACGTGAGGCAGGGGCTGACCCACGTGAGGCAGGGGCTGACCCACCACGTGGGGCAGGGGCTGACCCACCACGTGGGGCAGGGGTTGACCCACCACGTGAGGCAGGGGCTGACCCACCACGTGAGGCAGGGGCTGACCCACCACGTGGGGCAGGGGCTGACCAACCACGTGGGGCAGGGGCTGACCCACCACCTGAGGCAGGGGCTGACCCACCACGTGAGGCAGGGGTTGACCCACCACGTGAGGCAGGGGCTGACCCACCACGTGAGGCAGGGGCTGACCCACCACGTGAGACAGGGGCTGACTCACCATGTGAGGCAGGGGCTGACCCACCACGTGAGGCAGGGGCTGACCCACGTGAGGCAGGGGCTGACCCACCACGTGGGGCAGGGGCTGACCCACCACGTGGGGCAGGGGCTGACCCACCACGTGGGGCAGGGGTTGACCCACCACGTGAGGCAGGGGCTGACCCACCACGTGAGGCAGGGGCTGACCCACCACGTGGGGCAGGGGCTGACCAACCACGTGGGGCAGGGGCTGACCCACCACCTGAGGCAGGGGCTGACCCACCACGTGAGGCAGGGGTTGACCCACCACGTGAGGCAGGGGCTGACCCACCACGTGAGGCAGGGGCTGACCCACCACGTGAGACAGGGGCTGACTCACCATGTGAGGCAGGGGCTGACCCACCACGTGAGGCAGGGGCTGACCCACGTGAGGCAGGGGCTGACCCACCACGTGGGGCAGGGGCTGACCCACCACGTGGGGCAGGGGCTCCGGGCGGGGTTCTCATCCTGGGGAATAGACCATCAAGACGCGTCACGCCCACGTGGCGCACAGCGCGCGTCACACAGCCCCGGGACGCGTCACGCCCACGTGGCGCACAGCGCGCGTCACACAGCCCCGGGACGCGTCACGCCCACGTGGAGCACAGCGCGCGTCACACAGCCCCGGGACGCGTCACGCCCACGTGGAGCCAGCCAGGTGACCACAGGTCTTGGTGACGTGTTACAGTCCCTCATGACCTGACCAGCTACAGGTCATGGTGACGTGTTACAGTCCCTCATGACCTGACCAGCTACAGGTCATGGTGACGTGTTACAGTCCCTCATAACCTGACCACCTACAGGTCATGGTGACGTGTTACAGTCCCTCATGACCTGACCAGCTACAGGTCCTGGTAACGTGTTACAGTCCCTCGTGACCTGACCAGCTACAGGTCATGGTGACGTGTTACAGTCCCTCATGACCTGACCAGCTACAGGTCATGGTGACGTGTTACAGTCCCTCATGACCTGACCAGCTACAGGTCATGGTGACGTGTTACAGTCCCTCATGACCTGACCAGCTACAGGTCATGGTGACGTGTTACAGTCCCTCATGACCTGACCAGCTACAGGTCATGGTGACGTGTTACAGTCCCTCATGACCTGACCAGCTACAGGTCATGGTGACGTGTTACAGTCCCTCATGACCTGACCAGCTACAGGTCATGGTGACGTGTTACAGTCCCTCGTGACCTGACCAGCTACAGGTCATGGTGACGTGTTACGGTCCCTCGTGACCTGACCAGCTACAGGTCATGGTGACGTGTTACAGTCCCTCGTGACCTGACCAGCTACAGGTCATGGTGACGTGTTACGGTCCCTCGTGACCTGACCAGCTACAGGTCATGGTGACGTGTTACAGTCCCTCGTGACCTGACCACCTACAGGTCCTGGTAACGTGTTACAGTCTCTAATGACCTGACCAGCTACAGGTCCTGGTGACGTGTTACAGTCCCTAATGACCTGACCAGCTACAGGTCATGGTGACGTGTTACAGTCCCTCGTGACCTGACCAGCTACAGGTCCTGGTGACGTATTACAGTCCCTAATGACCTGACCAGCTACAGGTCATGGTGACGTATTACAGTCCCTCGTGACCTGACCACCTACAGGTCCTGGTAACGTGTTACAGTCTCTAATGACCTGACCACCTACAGGTCCTGGTAACGTGTTACAGTCCCTAATGACCTGACCAGCTACAAAGGAGCGATACATACCTGGATATTATATGTATCTTGCTACATAGGAGCGATACATACCTGGTTATCATATGTATCTTGCTACAGAGGAGCGATACATACCTGGTTATCATATGTATCTTGCTACATAGGAGCGATACATACCTGGTTATCATATGTATCTTGCTACAGAGGAGCGATACATACCTGGTTATCATATGTATCTTGCTACATAGGAGCGATACATACCTGGTTATCATATGTATCTTGCTACAGAGGAGCGATACATACCTGGTTATCATATGTATCTTGCTACATAGGAGCGATACATACCTGGTTATCATATGTATCTTGCTACAGAGGAGCGATACATACCTGGTTATCATATGTATCTTGCTACATAGGAGCGATACATACCTGGTTATCATATGTATCTTGCTACAGAGGAGCGATACATACCTGGTTATCATATGTATCTTGCTACATAGGAGCGATACATACCTGGTTATCATATGTATCTTGCTACATAGGAGCGATACATACCTGGTTATCATATGTATCTTGCTACAGAGGAGCGATACATACCTGGTTATCATATGTATCTTGCTACATAGGAGCGATACATACCTGGTTATCATATGTATCTTGCTACAGAGGAGCGATACATACCTGGTTATCATATGTATCTTGCTACATAGGAGCGATACATACCTGGTTATCATATGTATCTTGCTACAGAGGAGCGATACATACCTGGTTATCATATGTATCTTGCTACATAGGAGCGATACATACCTGGTTATCATATGTATCTTGCTACAGAGGAGCGATACATACCTGGTTATCATATGTATCTTGCTACAGTAGGAGCGATACATACCTGGTTATCATATGTATCTTGCTACAGAGGAGCGATACATACCTGGTTATCATATGTATCTTGCTACATAGGAGCGATACATACCTGGTTATCATATGTATCTTGCTACAGAGGAGCGATACATACCTGGTTATCATATGTATCTTGCTACATAGGAGCGATACATACCTGGTTATCATATGTATCTTGCTACATAGGAGCGATACATACCTGGTTATCATATGTATCTTGCTACAGAGGAGCGATACATACCTGGTTATCATATGTATCTTGCTACATAGGAGCGATACATACCTGGTTATCATATGTATCTTGCTACAGAGGAGCGATACATACCTGGTTATCATATGTATCTTGCTACATAGGAGCGATACATACCTGGTTATCATATGTATCTTGCTACAGAGGAGCGATACATACCTGGTTATCATATGTATCTTGCTACATAGGAGCGATACATACCTGGTTATCATATGTATCTTGCTACAGAGGAGCGATACATACCTGGTTATCATATGTATCTTGCTACAGAGGAGCGATACATACCTGGTTATCATATGTATCTTGCTACAGAGGAGCGATACATACCTGGTTATCATATGTATCTTGCTACAGAGGAGCGATACATACCTGGTTATCATATGTATCTTGCTACAGAGGAGCGATACATACCTGGTTATCATATGTATCTTGCTACAGAGGAGCGATACATACCTGGTTATCATATGTATCTTGCTACGTAGGAGCGATACATACCTGGTTATCATATGTATCTTGCTACAGAGGAGCGATACATACCTGGTTATCATATGTATCTTGCTACAGAGGAGCGATACATACCTGGTTATCATATGTATCTTGCTACAGAGGAGCGATACATACCTGGTTATCATATGTATCTTGCTACATAGGAGCGATACATACCTGGTTATCATATGTATCTTGCTACAGAGGAGCGATACATACCTGGTTATCATATGTATCTTGCTACAGAGGAGCGATACATACCTGGTTATCATATGTATCTTGCTACATAGGAGCGATACATACCTGGTTATCATATGTATCTTGCTACAGAGGAGCGATACATACCTGGTTATCATATGTATCTTGCTACAGAGGAGCGATACATACCTGGTTATCATATGTATCTTGCTACATAGGAGCGATACATACCTGGTTATCATATGTATCTTGCTACAGAGGAGCGATACATACCTGGTTATCATATGTATCTTGCTACATAGGAGCGATACATACCTGGTTATCATATGTATCTTGCTACAGAGGAGCGATACATACCTGGTTATCATATGTATCTTGCTACATAGGAGCGATACATACCTGGTTATCATATGTATCTTGCTACAGAGGAGCGATACATACCTGGTTATCATATGTATCTTGCTACGTAGGAGCGATACATACCTGGTTATCATATGTATCTTGCTACAGAGGAGCGATACATACCTGGTTATCATATGTATCTTGCTACATAGGAGCGATACATACCTGGTTATCATATGTATCTTGCTACAGAGGAGCGATACATACCTGGTTATCATATGTATCTTGCTACAGAGGAGCGATACATACCTGGTTATCATATGTATCTTGCTACAGTGGAAAGAAAAATGATTGATAATAGATTTGAATGTAAACATTTGTCCATTTATCTTTTTTTAAATGTATCTATTGTGTTACTTTCATCTACTCATATCTATGAACCATTTCAAATGGTAACAACCCAGTTGGAGGAAAAGAAAAACCATTGCTCACTGGTTTTATAACTGCTGTAGCTACGCAGTGTCCTTAGATTTAGTTCAGTCACTGGTTCATATGACTGGTTCAGTCACTGGTTCATATGACTGGTTCAGTCACTGGTCCATATGACTGGTTCAGTCATATGAAAAATATGAGTAATATGACAGGTTGAAAGTCGACATGTGTTCGAAGTGGAGGAGAGGGGGGGGCTTTGGGGTATCGGGGCCTGAACATTCAGGAAAGCATGGAGTGCGCATCGGTAGAATGAATTGGATCGTGGTGGTATATGGGGGGCGACGTCTTGATAATGGCCTAATAACCAGGGAAGATGAAACGGTGAATAAACTTTGATGGGGTGGGTCCTGGATATCATATGTGGACCTGGTCTGGTTTTGGGTCATTATACAACACAGATGAAGAATTGGACGCGTGAATAATGTTTAATTTCTACATTGAAGGATCCAGCCACGTAGCCAAGTGCACATGTAGGACGAACCAAGATAGAGATATAGACAAGATTATAGAAGGGGGAAAAAAGACGAGACATGGGAAAGAATTTACGAAATTTTGAAAGAAATGACATATCTGTCCTTCACAATGTGCCAGGTGAAAGTTATAGAGGACGCTACCTCGCTCAGGCGGGAAACGTAATTAGGCATGACACTCACTCCCTACCCAAAGGGTTCGTTGCGTCTTCTGTGTGGGCTCCGAGCAGCGCCCAGGAAGCCAGCCACATCCCCTGGGCGGGAGCACTGGTCATAACCTGTAGTGATGTTGTGTGTGTGTGTGTGGGGGGGGGGGGGGCAACGGAGAGGTGAGTGTTGGGTCTATACTGTGGTCGAGGCATCGTGTGCATGACGGGTCATGGAGGTGGGTGTTCGAGCACATAGTATTCGAATAGTTATTTCCAATTAGCCAGGCCCATAGCCTAGCGGTTTGCATTACCGCCTCTTGCACAGGGGTCCCGGGTTCGATCCTGGCTGTTGGAGGTTTGTATGTTCTATGAAGGTGCGCGTTCATATGCACTTTAGACAATCACATGTTTACCAAATGGCGTCCTAGCGTCGTCTCTTCGATGTATATCAACTGACTGTTATATTTCTCTCTTGTGTCTCCCCTGATGATGTGATTATTACACGAAAGTGCACTTGGGAACTTGTCGTGTTTCATTTTCCCCGTGGACTCATAGGAATATCTTGATCACGGGCAAAATTGTGATCCTTTCCAATATATATATATATATATATATATATATATATATATATATATATATATATATATATATATATATATATATATTTTTTTTTTTTTTTTTCTTTTTTTTATACTTTGTCGCTGTCTCCCGCGTTTGCGAGGTAGCGCAAGGAAACAGACGAAAGAAATGGCCCAACCCCCTCCCCCATACACATGTACATACACACGTCCACACACGCAAATATACATACCTACACAGCTTTCCATGATTTACCCCAGACGCTTCACATGCCTTGATTCACTCCACTGACAGCACGTCAACCCCTGTATACCACATCGCTCCAATTCACTCTATTCCTTGCCCTCCTCACACCCTCCTGCATGTTCAGGCCCCGATCACACAAAATCTTTTTCACTCCATCTTTCCACCTCCAATTTGGTCTCCCTCTTCTCCTCGTTCCCTCCACCTCCGACACATATATCCTCTTGGTCAATCTTTCCTCACTCATTCTCTCCATGTGCCCAAACCATTTCAAAACACCCTCTTCTGCTCTCTCAACCACGCTCTTTTTATTTCCACACATCTCTCTTACCCTTACGTTACTTACTCGATCAAACCACCTCACACCACAAATTGTCCTCAAACATCTCATTTCCAGCACATCCATCCTCCTGCGCACAACTCTATCCATAGCCCACGCCTCGCAACCATACAACATTGTTGGAACCACTATTCCTTCAAACATACCCATTTTTGCTTTCCGAGATAATGTTCTCGACTTCCACACATTTTTCAAGGCTCCCAAAATTTTCGCCCCCTCCCCCACCCTATGATCCACTTCCGCTTCCATGGTTCCATCCGCTGACAGATCCACTCCCAAATATCTAAAACACTTCACTTCCTCCAGTTTTTCTCCATTCAAACTCACCTCCCAATTGACTTGACCCTCAACCCTACTGTACCTAATAACCTTGCTCTTATTCACATTTACTCTTAACTTTCTTCTTCCACACACTTTACCAAACTCAGTCACCAGCTTCTGCAGTTTCTCACATGAATCAGCCACCAGCGCTGTATCATCAGCGAACAACAACTGATTCACTTCCCAAGCTCTCTCATCCCCAACAGACCCCATACTTGCCCCTCTCTCCAGGACTCTTGCATTTACCTCCCTAACAACCCCATCCATAAACAAATTAAACAACCATGGAGACATCACACACCCCTGCCGCAAACCTACATTCACTGAGAACCAATCACTTTCCTCTCTTCCTACACGTACACATGCCTTACATCCTCGATAAAAACTTTTCACTGCTTCTAACAACTTTCCTCCCACACCATATATTCTTAATACCTTCCACAGAGCATCTCTATCAACCCTATCATATGCCTTCTCCAGATCCATAAATGCTACATACAAATCCATTTGCTTTTCTAAGTATTTCTCACATACATTCTTCAAAGCAAACACCTGATCCACACATCCTCTACCACTTCTGAAACCGCACTGCTCTTCCCCAATCTGATGCTCTGTACATGCCTTCACCCTCTCAATCAATACCCTCCCATATTATTTACCAGGAATACTCAACAAACTTATACCTCTGTAATTTGAGCACTCACTCTTATCCCCTTTGCCTTTGTACAATGGCACTATGCACGCATTCCGCCAATCCTCAGGCACCTCACCATGTGTCATACATACATTAAATAACCTTACCAACCAGTCAACAATACAGTCAAGTAAGGGGAGTGGGGGAGGAATGGGATGTATTTAGGGAATCAGTGATGGATTGCGCAAAAGATGCTTGTGGCATGAGAAGAGTGGGAGGTGGGCTGTTTAGAAAGGGTAGTGAGTGGTGGGATGAAGAAGTAAGAGTATTAGTGAAAGAGAAGAGAGAGGCATTTGGACGATTTTTGCAGGGAAAAAATGCAATTGAGTGGGAGAAGTATAAAAGAAAGAGACAGGAGGTCAAGAGAAAGGTGCAAGAGGTGAAAAAGAGGGCAAATGAGAGTTGGGGTGAGAGACTATCAGTAAATTTTAGGGAGAATAAAAAGATGTTCTGGAAGGAGGTAAATAGGGTGCGTAAGACAAGGGAGCAAATGGGAACTTCAGTGAAGGGCGTAAATGGGGAGGTGATAACAAGTAGCGGTGATGTGAGAAGGAGATGGAATGAGTATTTTGAAGGTTTGTTGAATGTGTCTGATGACAGAGTGGCAGATATAGGGTGTTTTGGTCGAGGTGGTGTGCAAAGTGAGAGGGTTAGGGAAAATGATTTGGTAAACAGAGAAGAGGTAGTAAAAGCTTTGCGGAAGATGAAAGCCGACAAGGCAGCAGGTTTGGATGGTATTGCAGTGGAATTTATTAAATATATATATATATATATATATATATATATATATATATATATATATATATATATATATATATATATATATATATATATATATATATATATATATATATATGTATATATATATATATATATATATATATATATATATATATATATATATATATATATAGAGAGAGAGAGAGAGAGAGAGAGAGAGAGAGAGAGAGAGAGGATGTGTGGATCAGGTGTTTGCTTTGAAGAATGTATGTGAGAAATACTTAGAAAAGCAAATGGATTTGTATGTAGCGTTTATGGATCTGGAGAAGGCATATGATAGAGTTGATAGAGATGCTCTGTGGAAGGTATTAAGAATATATGGTGTGGAGGCAAGTTGTTAGAAGCAGTGAAAAGTTTTTTCGAGGATGTAAGGCATGTGTACGTGTAGGAAGAGAGGAAAGTGATTGGTTCTCAGTGAATGTAGGTTTGCGGCAGGGGTGTGTGATGTCTCCATGGTTGTTTAATTTGTTTATGGATGGGGTTGTTAGGGAGGTGAATGCAAGAGTTTTGGAAAGAGGGGCAAGTATGAAGTCTGTTGGGGATAAGAGAGCTTGGGAAGTGAGTCAGTTGTTGTTCGCTGATGATACAGCGCTGGTGGCTGATTCATGTGAGAAACTGCAGAAGCTGGTGACTGAGTTTGGTAAAGTGTGTGAAAGAAGAAAGTTAAGAGTAAATGTGAATAAGAGCAAGGTTATTAGGTACAGTAGGGTTGAGGGTCAATTCAATTGGGAGGTGAGTTTGAATGGAGAAAAACTGGAGGAAGTGAAGTGTTTTAGATATCTGGGAGTGGATCTGGCAGCGGATGGAACCATGGAAGCGGAAGTGGATCATAGGGTGGGGGAGGGGGCGAAAATTCTGGGAGCCTTGAAGAATGTGTGGAAGTCGAGAACATTATCTCGGAAAGCAAAAATGGGTATGTTTGAAGGAATAGTGGTTCCAACAATGTTGTATGGTTGCGAGACGTGGGCTATGGATAGAGTTGTGCGCAGGAGGATGGATGTGCTGGAAATGAGATGTTTGAGGACAATGTGTGGTGTGAGGTGGTTTGATCGAGTAAGTAACGTAAGGGTAAGAGAGATGTGTGGAAATAAAAAAGAGCGTGGTTGAGAGAGCAGAAGAGGGTGTTTTGAAATGGTTTGGTCACATGGAGAGAATGAGTGAGGAAAGATTGACCAAGAGGATATATGTGTCGGAGGTGGAGGGAACGAGGAGAAGAGGGAGACCAAATTGGAGGTGGAAAGATGGAGTGAAAAAGATTTTGTGTGATCGGGGCCTGAACATGCAGGAGGGTGAAAGGAGGGCAAGGAAAAGAGTGAATTGGAGCGATGTGGTGTACCGGGGTTGACGTGCTGTCAGTGGATTGAATCAAGGCATGTGTATGGGGGTGGGTTGGGCCATTTCTTTCGTCTGTTTCCTTGCGCTACCTCGCAAACGCGGGAGACAGCGACAAAGCAAAAAAAAAAAAAAAATATATATATATATATATATATATATATATATATATATATATATATATATATATATATATATATATATATATATATATGGTTGTTTAATTTGTTTATGGATGGGGTTGTTAGGGAGGTAAATGCAAGAGTTTTGGAAAGAGGGGCAAGTATGAAGTCTGTTGGGGATGAGAGAGCTTGGGAAGTGAGTCAGTTGTTGTTCGCTGATGATACAGCGCTGGTGGCTGATTCATGTGAGAAACTGCAGAAGCCGGTGACTGAGTTTGGTAAAGTGTGTGAAAGAAGAAAGTTAAGAGTAAATGTGAATAAGAGCAAGGTTATTAGGTACAGTAGGGTTGAGGGTCAAGTCAATTGGGAGGTGAGTTTGAATGGAGAAAAACTGGAGGAAGTGAAGTGTTTTAGATATCTGGGAGTGGATCTGGCAGCGGATGGAACCATGGAAGCGGAAGTGGATCAAAGGGTGGGGGAGGGGGCGAAAATTCTGGGAGCCTTGAAGAATGTGTGGAAGTCGAGAACATTATCTCGGAAAGCAAAAATGGGTATGTTTGAAGGAATAGTGGTTCCAACAATACAATGTTGTATGGTTGCGAGGCGTGGGCTATGGATAGAGTTGTGCGCAGGAGGATGGATGTGCTGGAAATGAGTTGAAATGAGATGTTTTAGGACAATGTGTGGTGTGAGGTGGTTTGATCGAGTAAGTAACGTAAGGGTAAGAGAGATGTGTGGAAATAAAAAGAGCGTGGTTGAGAGAGCAGAAGAGGGTGTTTTGAAATGGTTTGGGCACATGGAGAGAATGAGTGAGGAAAGATTGACCAAGAGGATATATGTGTCGGAGGTGGAGGGAACGAGGAGAAGAGGGAGACCAAATTGGAGGTGGAAAGATGGAGTGAAAAAGATTTTGTGTGATCGGGGCCTGAACATGCAGGAGGGTGAAAGGAGGGCAAGGAATAGAGTGAATTGGAGCGATGTGGTATACCGGGGTTGACGTGCTGTCAGTGGATTGAATCAAGGCATGTGAAGCGTCTGGGGTAAACCATGGAAAGCTGTGTAGGTGTGTATATTTGCGTGTGTGGACGTATGTATATACATGTGTATGGGGGTGGGTTGGGCCATTTCTTTCGTCTGTTTCCTTGCGCTACCTCGCAAACGCGGGAGACAGCGAGAAAGGAAAAAAAAAAAAAAAAAAAATATATATATATATATATATATATATATATATATATATATATGTCTTTCCTGCCTTTGCGAGGTAGCGCGACAGAAACTAACAAATTATCACCTCATTTGCATACATCCAATCTGTGGCTGTCGAGCATAATGTGCCACGCTGGCAGACCAGCGCCTGGCCCACATGCTCACACCCTCCCTCACACACCCTGCTCCACCACACTGACAGTAAGCCTCCCTCCCTCCTTCCTTCCCTCCCTTCCCTCCCTTCCCTCCCTTCCCTCCCTCCCTCCTTCCCTCCCGGCTGAAGATTTAGACGTCAATAAACCAAAGTTTCCATTGCTCCCTCCTCCCACACATTCCTTGGTCTCTTCTTACCCTCACTCCCTTCACTTCCCACACACACACACACACACACACACACACACACCCTACAAGAGACATTTACTTAAGATATTGATTAATTTATCCATTTATTCATTCATGTTTATCTTGCTGTTAACTATGATCAAAGAGGATTGAACAATTAGTCTATAAGTGACACACAAGAGTTAGAATTTTGTGAGTACCCCAGTTCTTTTGGGAGCGAATGATCTATACTTAAATAATGTGTTCGATTCTGATATTATCATTAAAGAGTATTTATATTATTGAATCTTGTTATTCAGAAATGTATCCTTTTGGTGCGCCGCTCCGGGGGTGTGTGATGTCCCCATGGTTGTATATTTTGTTTATGGATGGGGTGGTTAGGGAGGTAAATGCAAAAGTTCTGGAGAGAGGGGCGAGTATGTAGTCTGAGAGCCTGAAGATATAGTCTGTTGTTTGCTGATGACACAGCACTGGTGGCAGTTTCGTGTGGAAAACTGCAGAAGTTGGTGAGTGAGTTTGTTAGAGTGTGTGAGAGGAGGAAGATAAGAATAACTGTGAATAAAAGAAAGGGTATTAGGTTTAGCATGGTTGAGGGACGGATTAGCTGAGGTGTGAGTTTGAATGGAGAAAAATTAGAGGAAGTGAAGTGTTCTAGATACCCGGGAGTGGACATGGCAGCGATTGGAACCATGGAAGCGGAAGTGTGTTATAGCGTGGGGAAGGGGGCGAAGGTTATAAGGTGGGGAAGGGGGCGAAGGTTCTACGAGCAAAGAAAAGCTTGTGGAATAATAGGTCGTTATCAAGAATGGCGAAAATGGATATCTTTGTAGGAACAGTAGTCCAAACAATATTATGTGGTTGCGAGGCATGGGCTATAGATAGAGTTGTGCGGAGGAGGGTGGATGTGTTGGAAATGAGATGTTTGAGGACAATATGTGGTGTGAGATGGTTTGATCGAGTAAGTAATGTAAGGGTAAGAGAGATGTGTGGTAATAGAAAGAGTGTGGTGGAGAGAGCAGAAGAGGGTGTGTTGAAATGGTTTGGTCACATGGAGAGAATGAGTGAGGAAAGATTGACCAAGAGGATATATGTGTCAGAGGTGGAGGGAACGAGAAGTGGGAGACCAAACTGGGGTGGAAAGATGGAGTGAAAAAGATTTTGAATGATCGTGGCCTGAATAAGCAGGAGAGTGAAAGGCGTGCGCAGGATTAGAATGAATTGAAACGATGTGGTATACAGGGGTCGACGTGCTGTCGATGCACTGAACCAGTCAGCCCTGTCAACCAGAACTGGGCTATCTACCACGCTTCTTTCTGACAATCATACCTGACGCGGTGAATCCACCTTATACTACGCACAGTTCTGAAACAGTTCCATTCCCAACACATCCACGCTGTTCTCTCTCTCTCTTGATTCCAAATTCAAAACTCGCGTCCATACCGTGCAGCCAGGACTACCAGACCTTCCAACATACCCATAACTTGACGTAACACACTGGCCTCTCCTCCCACACACACACACACACACACTCCTCACTGCACCCACACATCCTGTCAGTCCTCCATGATTCCATCTGCTATCACGTCCACTCCCAGGTACCTGAACCACTCCATCTCCTCCAGGCTCTACCTACTTAAACTCACACTCAAGTCAACCTGTCCCCCAGCTTCCATACTACACATGATTTCTCTACTTTCTACACATTAACTTTCTAACTCCTTCAGTCACACACACACGCTCGTTCATCCGGCCACAAACTTGTGGAGGACAGCACCAGAGTGGAGCCTTCCACTGTACCTCCACCCTTCACAACCTGAGGAAAAGACATTACGATAATACCATCGCTGTCTCGAGCGGGCAAAATCAAAACAATGGAAACTTTCACTCAGTTCTCGAGTGTTTCTACAAGAGCAAGTGTGGAGTGGAGGGTGTTCCCTCCGTGTGGAGTGGAGGGTGTGTCCCTCCGTGTGGAGTGGAGGGTGTTCCCTCCGTGTGGAGTGGAGGGTGTTCCCTCCGTGTGGAGTGGAGGGTGTTCCCTCCGTGTGGAGTGGAGGGTGTTCCCTCCGTGTGGAGTGGAGGGTGTTCCCTCAGACGTGTCCCACCGTTCAAAGTCTAAATCTAAGCGATACACACAATCTATTGACCTTCTATTGTGGTCATTAATGTTGGTGGTGTTGACCCAGTCTGGGGGGGGGGTGTTGACCCCCCCACACACGTTCCCGAACGTCACTTCATTCATTATTTTTGCTGAGGAAAGGTCGACCAGCCAGCCAGCCAGCACACTGGCTACCACACGTTCACTGGCTACCAGACGTTCACTGGCTACCAGACGTTCACTGGCTACCACACGTTCACTGGCTACCACACGTTCACTGGCTACCAGACGTTCACTGGCTACCAGACGTTCACTGGCTACCAGACGTCGTTCACTGGCTACCACACGTTCACTAGCTACCACACGTTCACTGGCTACCTGACGTTCACTGGCTACCTGACGTTCACTGGCTACCAGACGTCGTTCACTGGCTACCAGACGTCGTTCACTGGCTACCAGACGTTCACTAGCTACCAGACGTTCACTGGCTACCAGACGTTCACTGGCTACCTGACGTTCACTGGCTACCAGACGTCGTTCACTGGCTACCAGACGTCGTTCACTTGCAACCAGACGTTCACTGGCTACCACACGTTCACTGGCTACCAGACGTTCACTGGCTACCAGACGTTCACTGGCTACCAGACGTTCACTGGCCACCTGACGTTCACTGGCTACCAGACGTCGTTCACTGGCTACAAGACGTTCACTGGCTACCAGACGTTCACTGGCTACCAGACGTTCACTGGCTACCAGACGTTCACTGGCTACCAGACGTTCACTGGCTACCACACGTTCACTGGCTACCAGACGTTCACTGGCTACCAGACGTTCACTGGCTACCACACGTTCACTGGCTACCAGACGTTCACTGGCTACCACACGTTCACTGGCTACCTGACGTTCACTGGCTACCTGACGTTCACTGGCTACCACACGTTCACTGGCTACCTGACGTTCACTGGCTACCTGACGTTCACTGGCTACCAGACGTTCACTGGCTACCAGACGTCGTTCACTGGCTACCAGACGTTCACTGGCTACCAGACGTTCACTGGCTACCACACGTTCACTGGCTACCTGACGTTCACTGGCTACCACACGTTCACTGGCTACCAGACGTTCACTGGCTACCAGACGTTCATTGGCTACCACACGTTCACTGGCTACCAGACGTTCACTGGCTACCACACGTTCACTGGTTACCAGACGTTCACTGGCTACCTGACGTTCACTGGCTACCAGACGTTCACTGGCTACCACACGTTCACTGGTTACCAGACGTTCACTGGCTACCTGACGTTCACTGGCTACCTGACGTTCACTGGCTACCAGACGTTCACTGGCTACCACACGTTCACTGGCTACCACACGTTCACTGGCTACCTGACGTTCACTGGCTACCTGACGTTCACTGGCTACCTGACGTTCACTGGCTACCACACGTTCACTGCTGAGGCATCATGTGTTGATATGATGAACAATGAGACACGAGGACAATATATGTGGTAGGAAGTTAACAGACTATGATGATAAAGAGAGATAGATAGATAGATAGATAGATAGGTAGATAGATAGATAGATAGATAGGTAGAGAGAGAGAGAGAGAGAGAGAGAGAGAGAGAGAGAGAGAGAGAGAGAGAGAGAGAGAGAGAGAGAGAGAGAGAGAACCCAATGTACCGTTCACAAATGTCTACTTTAATGGAATAGACATTTGGTCTATCTATCATTACCCAATGACGAAACACAGTCAACATAAAAAACACATTGAAAGAATTTTATGTAAAATTCATATATTATTTAGAGATGAATCCAACCATGATAGAAAATGGGAAGGGGGAATTTAGAAATGTCTGTGTCTTCATCAAACCCGTTTTCTATGGTGGAACTTGGTGTGTGGGTCTCTACTTTGTCTCCCCTGATCTACCATGGCCACACGTCCACCAGTCGTGGAGCGGAGGACAACACCTTGGCCACAGTGGCCTCAGAGCTTGGCCACACTTGTGTCTGAGTATGGCCACAGACACGTCTGAGTTTGGCCCAGAAAACTGTGAGTCTCACAGAGACCACTGACCTGGTCACAGAGACCACTGACCTGGTCACAGAGACCACTGACCTGGTCACAGAGACCACTGAACCTGGTCACAGAGACCACTGAACCTGGTCACAGAGACCACTGAACCTGGTCACAGAGACCACTGACCTGGTCACAGAGACCACTGACCTGGTCACAGAGACCACTGAACCTGGTCACAGAGACCACTGACCTGGTCACAGAGACCACTGACCTGGTCACAGAGACCACTGAACCTGGTCACAGAGACCACTGACCTGGTCACAGAGACCACTGACCTGGTCACAGAGACCACTGAACCTGGTCACAGAGACCACTGACCTGGTCACAGAGACCACTGAACCTGGTCACAGAGACCACTGACCTGGTCACAGAGACCACTGACCTGGTCACAGAGACCACTGAACCTGGTCACAGAGACCACTGACCTGGTCACAGAGACCACTGACCTGGTCACAGAGACCACTGAACCTGGTCACAGAGACCACTGACCTGGTCACAGAGACCACTGACCTGGTCACAGAGACCACTGAACCTGGTCACAGAGACCACTGACCTGGTCACAGAGACCACTGAACCTGGTCACAGAGACCACTAGCGCGGGCCACAGAAACCATTGGTGTTTGGCAATCGATAGTCTGAGGGTGTGGCATGAGGAAGCGCGGGGCTCGAACACTGGTAATGTCTTGGTTCGCATTCTGTTCTGTAGCCCCAGAGTGTAGCCCCAGAGTGGTAGCCCCAGAGTGGTAGCCCCAGAGTGGTAGCCCCAGAGTGTAGCCCCAGAGTGGTAGCCCCAGAGTGTAGCCCCAGAGTGTAGCCCCAGAGTGGTAGCCCCAGAGTGTAGCCCCAGAGTGGTAGCCCCAGAGTGGTAGCCCCAGAGTGTAGCCCCAGAGTGGTAGCCCCAGAGTGTAGCCCCAGAGTGGTAGCCCCAGAGTGTAGCCCCAGAGTGGTAGCCCCAGAGTGGTAGCCCCAGAGTGTAGCCCCAGAGTGGTAGCCCCAGAGTGTAGCCCCAGAGTGGTAGCCCCAGAGTGTAGCCCCAGAGTGGTAGCCCCAGAGTGTAGCCCGAGAGTGTAGCCCCAGAGTGGTAGCCCCAGAGTGGTAGCCCCAGAGTGGTAGCCCCAGAGTGATAGCCCCAGAGTGTAGCCCGAGAGTGTAGCCCCAGAGTGGTAGCCCCAGAGTGGTAGCCCCAGAGTGTAGCCCCAGAGTGATAGCCCCAGAGTGTAGCCCCAGAGTGATAGCCCCAGAGTGTAGCCCGAGAGTGTAGCCCCAGAGTGGTAGCCCCAGAGTGGTAGCCCCAGAGTGTAGCCCCAGAGTGGTAGCCCCAGAGTGTAGCCCCAGAGTGGTAGCCCCAGAGTGTAGCCCGAGAGTGTAGCCCCAGAGTGGTAGCCCCAGAGTGTAGCCCGAGAGTGTAGCCCCAGAGTGATAGCCCCAGAGTGTAGCCCCAGAGTGATAGCCCCAGAGTGTAGCCCCAGAGTGGTAGCCCCAGAGTGGTAGCCCCAGAGTGTAGCCCCAGAGTGGTAGCCCCAGAGTGGTAGCCCCAGAGTGGTAGCCCCAGAGTGATAGCCCCAGAGTGTAGCCCCAGAGTGGTAGCCCCAGAGTGTAGCCCCAGAGGGGTAGCCCCAGAGTGGTAGCCCCAGAGTGATAGCCCCAGAGTGGTAGCTCCAGAGTGTAGCCCCAGAGTGTAGCCCCAGAGTGGTAGCCCCAGAGTGATAGCCCCAGAGTGTAGCCCCAGAGTGGTAGCCCCAGAGTGGTAGCCCCAGAGTGGTAGCCCCAGAGTGGTAGCCCCAGAGTGATAGCCCCAGAGTGTAGCCCCAGAGTGGTAGCCCCAGAGTGGTAGCCCCAGAGTGGTAGCCCCAGAGTATAGCCCCAGAGTGTAGCCCCAGAGTGGTAGCCCCAGAGTGGTAGCCCCAGAGTGGTAGCCCCAGAGTGATAGCCCCAGAGTGGTAGCCCCAGAGTGGTAGCCCCAGAGTGATAGCCCCAGAGTGTAGTCCCAGAGTGGTAGCCCCAGAGTGGTAGCCCCAGAGTGATAGCCCCAGAGTGTAGCCCCAGAGTGGTAGCCCCAGAGTGGTAGCCCCAGAGTGATAGCCCCAGAGTGTAGCCCCAGAGTGGTAGCCCCAGAGTGGTAGCCCCAGAGTGGTAGCCCCAGAGTGATAGCCCCAGAGTGGTAGCTCCAGAGTGTAGCCCCAGAGTGTAGCCCCAGAGTGGTAGCCCCAGAGTGATAGCCCCAGAGTGTAGCCCCAGAGTGGTAGCCCCAGAGTGTAGTCCCAGAGTGGTAGCCCCAGAGTGGTAGCCCCAGAGTGATAGCCCCAGAGTGTAGCCCCAGAGTGGTAGCCCCAGAGTGGTAGCCCCAGAGTGGTAGCCCCAGAGTATAGCCCCAGAGTGTAGCCCCAGAGTGGTAGCCCCAGAGTGGTAGCCCCAGAGTGTAGCCCCAGAGTGGTAGCCCCAGAGTGGTAGCCCCAGAGTGGTAGCCCTAGAGTGTGGCCCCAGAGTGTAGCCCCAGAGTGTAGCCCCTGAGTGTAGCCGCAGAGTGGTAGCCCCAGAGTGTAGCCCCAGAGTGGTAGCCCCAGAGTGGTAGCCCCAGAGTGGTAGCCCTAGAGTGTGGCCCCAGAGTGTAGCCAGAGAGTGTAGCCCCAGAGTGTAGCCCTAGAGTGTGGCCCCAGAGTGTAGCCCCAGAGTGTAGCCCCAGAGTGGTAGCCCCAGAGTGTAGGCCCAGAGTGGTAGCCCCAGAGTGGTAGCCCCAGAGTGGTAGCCCTAGAGTGTGGCCCCAGAGTGTAGCACCAGAGTGTAGCCCCAGAGTGGTAGCCCCAGAGTGGTAGCCCCAGAGTGTGGCCCCAGAGTGTAGCCCCAGAGTGTAGCCCCAGAGTGGTAGCCCCAGAGTGGTAGCCCCAGAGTGTTGCCCCAGAGTGGTAGCCCCAGATTGTAGCCCCAGAGTGGTAGCCCCAGAGTGGTAGCCCCAGAGTGGTAGCCCTAGAGTGTGGCCCCAGAGTGTAGCCCCAGAGTGGTAGCCCTAGAGTGTGGCCCCAGAGTGTAGCCCCAGAGTGTAGCCCCAGAGTGGTAGCCCCAGAGTGTAGCCTCAGAGTGGTAGCCCCAGAGTGGTAGCCCCAGAGTGGTAGCCCTAGAGTGTGGCCCCAGAGTGTAGCCCCAGAGTGTAGCCCCAGAGTGTAGCCCCAGAGTGGTAGCCCCAGAGTGTAGCCCCAGAGTGGTAGCCCCAGAGTGTAGCCCCAGAGTGGTAGCCCCAGAGTGGTAGCCCCAGAGTGTAGCCCCCAACATCCACTGCTTTCCCTGCTCTCAGTCGTGCTCGGGCCTGGCTCTGTAGCCCCGTATGGACGTAGCCCTTGTAGCCCCCTGACCCTAGCTTGACCTAGTCTCTGGATGTTGACCTTAGGTCTATTACTAGGTATGGTCTTCGCCACGAGTGGTCTGCCTGGGGTCTGGCTGCCAAGTAGGTAGCAGATGGTCTTCGCCACGAGTGGTCTGCCTGGGTCTGTTACTAGGTAGCAGATGGTCTTTGCCACGAGTGGTCTAGGTAGCAGATGGTCTTTGCCACGAGTGGTCTGCCTGGGGTCTGGCTGCCAAGTAGGTAGCAGATGGTCTTCGCCACGAGTGGTCTGCCTGGGTCTGTTACTAGGTAGCAGATGGTCTTTGCCACGAGTGGTCTAGGTAGCAGATGGTCTTGGCCACGAGTGGTCTAGGTAGCAGATGGTCTTTGCCACGAGTGGTCTAGGTAGCAGATGGTCTTTGCCACGAGTGGTCTCCCTGGGTCTGGCTGCCAAGTAGATAGCAGATGGTCTTTGCCACAGAGTGGTCTCTCTCGGTCTGGTTGCCCACTCAACCACATCTTGGTCTGCCTTCTGAGCTTTGAACCATCTAGGCCGGACCTGCTGTGTAACCTGGCCTTCCTCATCGAACCTAGGCCTCGCGTGGGCTGGGTTAGCGTTGCTCCCATGGCGGCACCTGGGCTGGCCTCGTGTTAGCATTGCTCCCATGGCGGCACATGAGCTGCCCTCGCTCGCTCGACTCTTGGTGGCTCAAACCTCCGGCCATCAGGAGATGAGAGGCCAAATTACCCCTCCTTCGACCTCCCGCCATGACCCACTGCTCTGACCTTGGTAAAATGGACAGCCACAGTTTGGCTGCTGTGTGCTCGAACGCCTTGTTCATTTTGGCTGCTGTGTGCTCGAACGCCTTGTTCATTTTGGCTGCTGTGTGCTCGAACGCCTTGTTCATTTTGGCTGCTGTGTGCTCGAACGCCTTGGTCTCTGACTGTATGGCAGAGTTCGACTATTCATTTTAAAACATTTGCGACTAGTGATGTAAACAGGAGCAAAATAGGAGCAAAAAACATGGCCGTGTAGAAATGGACTTGGCTCGAGATGCTGGCTGGGATGACTGACTTGGTGCGCAACACATTGAGGGCGAGGGTCTTCCAGTTCTCTCCCTGGAGGGGTTTATGCAAAGGCCACAGGAGGTCTTGCACCCTGACCTTTGACCCAGTTCGTGTGACTACATCTGGGTTCCTGTACGTCATGTTAACTGACCTGGTTCTACATTGTGTCAGATTTCTTAAAGTGTTTTAAATCTACAATTTGATAACAAAGTTTACTTCAACATTAGCATAGAATAGTGTTCTCCATCTTTGTATTGACACACACACACACACACACACACACACACACACACACACACACACATATATTGGAAAGGATCACAATTTTGCGCGTGATCAAGATATTCCTATGAGTCCACGGGGAAAAATGAAACACGATAAGTTCCCAAGTGCACTTTCGTGTAATAATCACATCATCAGGGGAGACACAAGAGAGAAATATAACAGTCAGTTGATATACATCAAACCCAGAGCTCTCTTTCATCAAACCCAGAGTTCTCTTTCATCAAACCCGGAGTTCTCTTTCATCAAACCCAGAGTTCTCTCTCATCAAACCCGGAGTTCTCTCTTTCATCAAACCCGGAGTTCTCTCTTTCATCAAACCCGGAGTTCTCTCTTTCATCAAACCCGGAGTTCTCTTTCATCAAACCTAGAGTTCTCTTTCATCAAACCCAGAGTTCTCTTTCATCAAACCCGGAGTTCTCTTTCATCAAACCCGGAGTTCTCTTTCATCAAACCCAGAGTTCTCTTTCATCAAACCCGGAGTTCTCTCTTTCATCAAACCCGGAGTTCTCTCTTTCATCAAACCCAGAGTTCTCTTTCATCAAACCCGGAGTTCTCTCTTTCATCAAACCCAGAGTTCTCTTTCATCAAACCCAGAGTTCTCTTTCATCAAACCCAGAGTTCTCTTTCATCAAACCCGGAGTTCTCTCTTTCATCAAACCCAGAGTTCTCTTTCATCAAACCCGGAGTTCTCTCTTTCATCAAACCCAGAGTTCTCTTTCATCAAACCCGGAGTTCTCTCTTTCATCAAACCCAGAGTTCTCTTTCATCAAACCCAGAGTTCTCTCTCATCAAACCCGGAGTTCTCTCTTTCATCAAACCCAGAGTTCTCTCTCATCAAACCCGGAGTTCTCTTAGTTCTCCCACATTACAGAAGGTTTTCCTTTACGATATCACTATTTCTCGTCACATATCTTTTTGATAGCAAGTAGTTACCCCTGGAAACTCTAGACAGAAAATGGGAAACTCTGGATAGAAAATGGAACATCATTACGATGGATGGGAGGCAAGAGAGGCACATCCCACAGGGGAATAAAAGTGGCAGGGGAAGGCTCTTTGTACGGGAGTCACGTAGGAACAGACAATAAAAACAGCCTTATGGCCTTGTATTGCCACCACCATCTCTCTTGTTTTGTGGTGGTCAGTGTTACAGTATATGTAGTATACTGGGGTATGTCCATGATATGTGAGGAGTTCAGTATATGTAGTATACTCGGGGTATGTCCATGATATGTGAGGAGTTCAGTATATGTAGTATACTCGTGGGTATATCCATGATATGTGTGGTGTTCAGTGGTACAGTATATGTAGTATACTCGTGGGTATGTCCATGATATGTGTGGTGTTCAGTATATGTAGTATACTCGTGGGTATGTCCATGATATGTGTGGTGGTCAGTGTTACAGTATATGTAGTATACTCGTGGGTATGTCCATGATATGTGCGGTGTTCAGTATATGTAGTATACTCGTGGGTATGTCCATGATATGTGTGGTGTTCAGTGTGAGCACATATACTCATGTATAGGTCGATGTTCGTTGTGGTAGTCAGTATGACGTAACTTGGAAGCTCGGGATGAGGAAGGTCAGCACGGGATGAGGAAGGTCAGCACGGGATGAGGAAGGTCAGCACGGGATGAGGAAGGTCAGCACGGGATGAGGAAGGTCAGCTCGGGATGAGGAAGGTCAGCATGGGATGAGGAAAGTCAGCTCGGGATGAGGAAGGTCAGCTCGGGATGAGGAAGGTCAGCTCGGGATGAGGAAGGTCAGCTCGGGATGAGGAAGGTCAGCACGGGATGAGGAAGGTCAGCTCGGGATGAGGAAGGTCAGCACGGGATGAGGAAGGTCAGCTCGGGATGAGGAAGGTCAGCACGGGATGAGGAAGGTCAGCACGGGATGAGGAAGGTCAACTCGGCATGAGGAAGGTCAGCACGGGATGAGGAAGGTCAGCTCGGGATGAGGAAGGTCAGCTCGGGATGAGGAAGGTCAGCACGGGATGAGGAAGGTCAGCACGGGATGAGGAAGGTCAGCTCGGGATGAGGAAGGTCAGCTCGGGATGAGGAAGGTCAGCTCGGGATGAGGAAGGTCAGCACGGGATGAGGAAGGTCAGCTCGGGATGAGGAAGGTCAGTACGGGATGAGGAAGGTCAGCTCGGGATGAGGAAGGTCAGCACGGGATGAGGAAGGTCAGCTCGGGATGAGGAAGGTCAGTACGGGATGAGGAAGGTCAGCACGGGATGAGGAAGGTCAGCACGGGATGAGGAAGGTCAGCTCGGGATGAGGAAGGTCAGCTCGGGATGAGGAAGGTCAGCACGGGATGAGGAAGGTCAGCACGGGATGAGGAAGGTCAGCTCGGGATGAGGAAGGTCAGCACGGGATGAGGAAGGTCAGCTCGGGATGAGGAAGGTCAGCACGGGATGAGGAAGGTCAGCACGGGATGAGGAAGGTCAGCACGGGATGAGGAAGGTCAGCTCGGGATGAGGAAGGTCAGCACGGGATGAGGAAGGTCAGCTCGGGATGAGGAAGGTCAGCATGGGATGAGGAAAGTCAGCTCGGGATGAGGAAGGTCAGCACGGGATGAGGAAGGTCAGCTCGGGATGAGGAAGGTCAGCACGGGATGAGGAAGGTCAGCACGGGATGAGGAAGGTCAACTCGGCATGAGGAAGGTCAGCACGGGATGAGGAAGGTCAGCACGGGATGAGGAAGGTCAGCACGGGATGAGGAAGGTCAGCACGGGATGAGGAAGGTCAGCACGGGATGAGGAAGGTCAGCTCGGGATGAGGAAGGTCAGCACGGGATGAGGAAGGTCAGCACGGGATGAGGAAGGTCAGCTCGGGATGAGGAAGGTCAGCTCGGGATGAGGAAGGTCAGCTCGGGATGAGGAAGGTCAGCACGGGATGAGGAAGGTCAGCTCGGGATGAGGAAGGTCAGTACGGGATGAGGAAGGTCAGCTCGGGATGAGGAAGGTCAGCTCGGGATGAGGAAGGTCAGCTCGGGATGAGGAAGGTCAGCACGGGATGAGGAAGGTCAGCTCGGGATGAGGAAGGTCAGCTCGGGATGAGGAAGGTCAGCTCGGGATGAGGAAGGTCAGCACGGGATGAGGAAGGTCAGCTCGGGATGAGGAAGGTCAGCTCGGGATGAGGAAGGTCAGCTCGGGATGAGGAAGGTCAGCACGGGATGAGGAAGGTCAGCACGGGATGAGGAAGGTCAGTACGGGATGAGGAAGGTCAGCTCGGGATGAGGAAGGTCAGCTCGGGATGAGGAAGGTCAGCACGGGATGAGGAAGGTCAGCTCGGGATGAGGAAGGTCAGCACGGGATGAGGAAGGTCAGCACGGGATGAGGAAGGTCAGCTCGGGATGAGGAAGGTCAGTACGGGATGAGGAAGGTCAGCTCGGGATGAGGAAGGTCAGCTCGGGATGAGGAAGGTCAGTACGGGATGAGGAAGGTCAGCACGGGATGAGGAAGGTCAGCTCGGGATGAGGAAGGTCAGCTCGGGATGAGGAAGGTCAGCACGGGATGAGGAAGGTCAGCTCGGGATGAGGAAGGTCAGCTCGGGATGAGGAAGGTCAGCACGGGATGAGGAAGGTCAGCTCGGGATGAGGAAGGTCAGCACGGGATGAGGAAGGTCAGCACGGGATGAGGAAGGTCAACTCGGCATGAGGAAGGTCAGCACGGGATGAGGAAGGTCAGCTCGGGATGAGGAAGGTCAGCACGGGATGAGGAAGGTCAGCACGGGATGAGGAAGGTCAGCTCGGGATGAGGAAGGTCAGCACGGGATGAGGAAGGTCAGCACGGGATGAGGAAGGTCAGCACGGGATGAGGAAGGTCAGCTCGGGATGAGGAAGGTCAGCACGGGATAAGGAAGGTCAGCACGGGATGAGGAAGGTCAGCTCGGGATGAGGAAGGTCAGCTCGGGATGAGGAAGGTCAGCACGGGATGAGGAAGGTCAGCACGGGATGAGGAAGTTCAGCACGGGATGAGGAAGGTCAGCTCGGGATGAGGAAGGTCAGCACGGGATGAGGAAGGTCAGCACGGGATGAGGAAGGTCAGCTCGGGATGAGGAAGGTCAGCACGGGATGAGGAAGGTCAGCTCGGGATGAGGAAGGTCAGCACGGGATGAGGAAGGTCAGCACGGGATGAGGAAGGTCAGCTCGGGATGAGGAAGGTCAGCACGGGATGAGGAAGGTCAGCTCGGGATGAGGAAGGTCAGCACGGGATGAGGAAGGTCAGCACGGGATGAGGAAGGTCAGCACGGGATGAGGAAGGTCAGCTCGGGATGAGGAAGGTCAGCTCGGGATGAGGAAGGTCAGCACGGGATGAGGAAGGTCAGCACGGGATGAGGAAGGTCAGCTCGGGATGATGAAGGTCAGCACGGGATGAGGAAGGTCAGCACGGGATGAGGAAGGTCAGCACGGGATGAGGAAGGTCAGCTCGGGATGAGGAAGGTCAGCACGGGATGAGGAAGGTCAGCACGGGATGAGGAAGGTCAGCACGGGATGAGGAAGGTCAGCTCGGGATGAGGAAGGTCAGCACGGGAGGAGGAAGGTCAGCTCGGGATGAGGAAGGTCAGCACGGGATGAGGAAGGTCAGCTCGGGAGGAGGAACTCTTGTCTTCACGCGACCTCCATGTCCACACCAGCGGGACGATAACATGTTAGTAACACAAGACAAGTAGGTAGAAACTCACCAGGTATGAGGCCAGTTTTAGCATCTACGTCCACGCACGATACACTTGTGTTACTCACTTCTACTTCATACACTTGTGTTACTCATTTCTACTTCATACACTTGTGTTACTCACTTCTACTTCATACACTTGTGTTACTCATTTCTACTTCATACACTTGTGTTACTCACTTCTACTTCATACACTTGTGTTACTCACTTCTACTTCATACACTTGTGTTACTCATTTCTACTTCATACACTTGTGTTACTCACTTCTACTTCATACACTTGTGTTACTCATTTCTACTTCATACACTTGTGTTACTCACTTCTACTTCATACACTTGTGTTACTCATTTCTACTTCATACACTTGTGTTACTTCTACTTCATACACTTGTGTTACTCACTTCTACTTCATACA